>NW_010169972.1:125043-125381 GCF_000695765.1 Mesitornis unicolor
GCCGCAGAAGCCAAAGGCCGTGCGAGCTCCGGCATGAATTACCGAATTAGCGGAGGGCCTCGCTCGCCTCCCACATCGGATTCCCGTATGACCTCCCCCAAGGCGCGCTGCGGCGAGAGGGAACCCGAGGAACGTCGGCTCTGGGAAGCGGATTTGGCAACGTCCAGCCCGCAGGCGCCCCGGGGACACCCTCACCTTGCCACGAAGAGATGCCCCGCGCACCCGCGGCCGTTACACAGGATTAAGAGAGATAAACAAACAAAGCACCCAAGCACACCCAGAAGGACGAGAAACAGAAGATGGGGCAGGGGGAAACACCTGCCATCCCCTCCGCCGCC
>NW_010169973.1:0-1532 GCF_000695765.1 Mesitornis unicolor
GGTGGCGGCGATGCCTGGGGAGGGGGGCAGGTATTGTGCGCTCGGCGAACCGAGGAGAACGGGGACTTGAGGTGCAGTTCCCGTTTCGACGGGGTTTGGGGGCGAAGTTGCCCCAGAGAAGTCTGGGGAGGGGGGCAGGGCCCTGGAAGGCGATCGGGGTTCAGTCAGGGAGCGGTGCCGGGGCACGCACACGCTTGAGGATGTTTGGGGTAGGCCCGGGGGGCGGCCGCACCACGGGGGGTGTTACAACACGCCTCGGGGAAGGGGGAGCCGGGGGACATGGGGCCTGGTTTCGGCAGCCACACGGGCAATTGCGTGCGTGCGGAATTTGGATAAAATGGGCTTTGTTTAAACGTACCAAGAGCGTGGAAACTTGTAATTTTTTTTTTAATTTAGTAGTCTTAAGGATAAGGATTGCTTTCTGAGGGTGGAGCGAGAAGGCCAAATGCTTTTGGTAGTTGATACCGCACAATGAAGTGTTAGGTTTTATTTTTTCTTCAGTCGTCTGTGCAGACAATAACAAAAAGTTGAGAAAAATGCCAGCTGCCCTGAGTGGATCGTGCTCACAACCAGCAGTTTGGTTTTAAACCTCTTTGGCAGTCATTGTGCAAAGATTTATTTTTTTTTGGCATTGTTCTCTTGCGTGTATTTCATAACCTCAAACTCTTCATTCCTTGATAGAAAATTAATATACTTGGGATGCCTTATATTTTTCTGGCTTACTGTTTGAAGCAAGATGGCTTAGCACCAATTTGTGTAGTGTGTTTTATATGTGATGTGAAAAAGAGGTTATATCAGCTGACTTTGAGATGCTTTTTTTCTGAGTAATATAACTGTGTGTGAGCTATATAGGTCATTGCAAATGAGAATCGGTAAAACTTCTTACATCACCTAATTGTCACTTAGATGCTGCATGTTAACAAAATACTTTCATGTTTATTTTAGTTTCTCTTTTACTGAAGTCTTTGTTGTTTTCAACGGAGAGATCAGGCCTTTTTAGTTACAATGAGTTTATGGTATAGCTGTTCAGGTATGTGGGATGTGAATGCATTTGAATTATAATTACTGCCCCACGTTGCCGTTTTTACATATAAAACATAGTATTTTGATATATTTAGTTATGTCTGGGATTAAGACTAAATGTTAACAACAGTCATGGTTTTGTCAAGAAGCTGAGAGTATTGTCTACCTTTCTGTGGTCTACAACTCGGTTTTTGCCATTGTGAGTATAATTGTGTTAGGTGGATGGGAGGAGGAAACACGAATAAAAGAGGAAATTATAATTTAGTCATGGTGTAGTTTGGGTTAGATGTGTAGAAATGATACTAAATCACCTGACAGTTCGCTGAAGTTGAAGAGTTGAAAATTTGGAGTGTGTCCCAGCAGAATGGTTACTAGGCAAATGCATGCAAAAAACTGCTTGATAATGCAGATTCTGCAGTTCATTAAGTGGATATTGCACGTAGCAAAGTCCATGTTATTTGAATAGTAGTTTTTCTGCCTTAATAGAGAATAGTACCTTTTTTCCCTAC
>NW_010169973.1:1563-75183 GCF_000695765.1 Mesitornis unicolor
TATGTCTCTGTAGTACTTAATGTTTTTCTTCTGTGTTAGAGATACTGGCACAGTGCTGAGGCAATTACAGTCATATCTGATATCATGATTGAGCTAATAGGGCAAGAAGCAGTTGGCTGAAAACATTGGACTCTGCGGTCTTTTGATGAGAAGATACCTCTTGTTATGACGGTATATATTAAATCTTATGTAGGATTGTAGTGCACATTGGAAGCTTTATGTACATGTTTGCCTCAAGATTTGTGCTCTCAAGTGTTTCTTTGCAGTGTTCTTGTTGGGCCAGATATTGCAGATATTTGGAGCAAGTATGGTAACAGGGCATCGGTGTGTTGAATACTGTGAAATAGATCTGATTTTGAGCAGCACTTTCTAGTTCACTTTTAGATTCCCTCTCTCCTTGACTTAATTATATTTGAGTGTGCATTGAATAGTCAGCATATGCAGAATTTTTTAAAAGTGTTCTCCTTGATTACTTCATCTTTCTTATTTCCTTTGTGCGGTGGTTTCTAAAACCCTAAAATGATTAGAACAAGTTTTTATACACAGAGGCAAATAATCCAGTGGATGGTTTGAATTCCTGTTTGTATGTCTTCATGCTTCTTTCTGAGTGTGGAATTATATAAAAATTGAGTGTCTGTTGCAGTAGAAAGAAACCTAAATTATCTTGAATGTTAAATTCTCTCTGTGTTGGGAAACTCCTTTGAAACAAGCATTAAAAAAAGTTTCTAATAGAAGCTCCACAAAGAAAACAAAACTGTAGAGTAAGACATGCTTTATAAATACTTCTCATTGCGTGCATTATGTATAGGTATGTGAGGGTGTTATCAATCTTCTTCAGTAAATTTAGTTGAAAATGCTTTCTTCATGTAATGTGAATTTTCCCCACCCATAACATAGCTGTTGCCTTGATTATTCCATACAATGCAACTGTTCCAGTGTTGTCACAAAGCCAATACCCAGGCTCTTGTCTCAGAAAAGGGACAAGAAGTCTTTCGTTTAAAAACTTGTTTTCTCAACTGGTATTTGTTATTACAGAAAACGTAGTGTTTCTAATAGTGAAGTTGGAGGCACTTCACAGTTATATGGTGGAAAAGAGTTTTAAATGACATCTGAACATGTAAATGTATTCAGTTCTAGCTGCTTGGGTGTAATTTCAAGCGAGTTGTATAAAATTTTATAGTAACGGCTGGCATACTGAAACTTTATAGCAAGATTTAGTTTGAATCCCACTCTGAATACCTGCTGTGGATTTTAGAATAGTAGACAAGAGCTTTTCAAGCTGGTATGTGAAATGTTTAGCTTACAAATAAAGACCAGATGTCATCTTTAGCCGTGTCTTTTAAAATTGTGTTTCATTACTGGTTAACAGTTGTTTTTCTAAACATGGCTATTTAAGAACAGTTGTAGACATGTAGAAGAAATAATGTCTGAAGAGGTTATGATGACCATCTTGTGGAGTTGAGAAAGAAATGTGAAACTCTGAAATGTAGTAGAAGTATTCCTGTAATAATCCATATTTGACTTTTTTGATAGCTGTTGTTTATATGCATCTATTGCCACTAAACTTTAAAGTGGTGATATGATCCTTTGTCCTCTACTTGCTGTGCTAAATATCACATCTGCAGCCTTTCTAACAGGCGGATTTTTTACAATGTATATTTGTGTGCATTGGGCTAAGTAATCTCGTGTACCTTTTGTTGTAATTTTGATTATTTTCGATTTTAAGTTTTCGTAGAATTCTAAGATAGGTTACCTCTTGCTTTATCAGTGCTATTGTGGTATTGTCAAAACTCTCAGTTACAGGTAGATGGGACTGGTTGTCTTTCTTTCCATTATAAAACCCTTGGCATGTAAATCCTAATGGAAGTAAGGGTTGTGTCGGTCACCTGCTCATTACTTTGTTTTTAGATTTCATCCATTTTATTTCAAGGAAGAATTTTGAGTGATCTGTTGAACTAGGTGTTTACATTTTTTCTTTCTTTGTGTGGCTGGTCTGAAGTTTCATGGAGAATTTGTTCACAAATCTCTTCAAAGGAGAAGTGGATTTTTAAAAGCTGAGTTGCTGTGTTTAGTTTAAGTCTTTGTTTGTGTAGTAAGTACAAAGCTAGACTCGCTGGGGATGGCATTGTGTAGTTGAGCTGAAAATAATGAGTCTGTTTTGATTCACTAATCAAGTACCTTGCTGTTTATATCTGCATTACAGTATATTTTGCTCAAACTTTAGTTCTGGGCATACTGCGATGATGAGTTAGTCAGGTAGACTTAAGAAGTTGCAGAACTGATATTAATTGGTAGGGTATTTCGACAATAAGCAAGTATCTACTGTAACAGTACTAATAAGACAAAGTAGCTTTAGATCTGATGTGTTACTTGCAAACCCAAGATTGTTCAAGATCCTCCTACCATATATTTATCTATCTCCCTAAAGATTGGACGTTCAGTAGTTGATAAGGCCGGATTAAAAATGTAGAATTGTGTAGAGGGATTAGAGGGCTCTGGTTTTTTTTGTCTACATCTTCAGACCTAAGTGTTCTGTTCTGATTGGATATGTTTCCGTATGTGTCAGTTTTTATTGTATGGACTTAACACTCTTGCTTAACATGACAAGAGAGACATTTCTTGGACTTAAAAATTAGATGGGTTTTTGTGGTTTGGATTTTTTGCTTGTTGGGCCTTTTTTTGTTGTTTATTGTGGGTGTTTTGTTTTGTTTTTTTTCCCCCCAGAAAGTACTTAGATTGTAGAGGATGTTTTGGGTTTTATATATGTGGTGGTCTTGCCTTCAAAAGTGAATTTGCATACTAGAAGACTGTTAATACTTAAATCATGGTAGATTATGAATATGTGTGGAGATCATTAAGTGGTATGGAACAGGTGTTTTTTCCTCCAGAGGATTTTGTCACTATCAGAGAGAGATTTTTGTTGTCATTTATGCTTGTTTCAAGCCAAGACTTAAATGTTTCAGAAATTAGTTGGCAGACTTCATGTTAATCTGAGCTTGAAATCTTTATTTTGTGAGAACACTGAAATACGCTATCGTGTGTGTTAGAGAAGTTTAATGTCCATTACTGTTTTATAATCTTACATAGTTTAACAGATTTGAAAGAAAAAAAACCTGAGACTGGTGTGTAAGAATGAGAAGTTAGTTTTCTGTACTACTTCATTACATAGCCTACAAATGTATAAAATCAGACATTAGCAGTATGACGATTACTGATTTTACACATCATGCTGAGTAATAATGTAAAACAAACTGCTGCCATTATGATTGAAAATCATATTTTGATCGTTTCTGGCAGAGAAGTATGTGGACAAGCATTAATAATGTATGGAACTCCACCATATTAATACATTGTCTTGTAAAAAAAAAACAAGTCCGTGGTACTTGATTTGTTTATCTTAGAGGCCTAGTTTGGTAATGGTGTGTAAAATCTGAAGTTTAAATCAATAATCATTTTGACAATTAATATTCTTGTATAGCTTGTATTTTTAAACCTAATAAGAATGACAAATTTAAAGTTATGTGGGAAAACCTTTTGTGTTACCAAGAGTTTTTAGGTTTCCATGTGGAATGAGCATTCTGTGTGTTCTAGGCATGAATGAGGTGGTCTGGTAGGAGACCAGAGAAATGATGCAATGTGAACATTGGTCAGGAACCCAGTGGAGTTGGAGCAGGGCTTGCCCCGGTAGTTGGAGCAACATCAGGGCGCCATTAGCTGGAAACACTCCTTACACCATCCTTGCAGTTGCAGTGTCAGGTGCTTTCGGTGTCCAGGTACTACTCAGGGGATGTTCTCAGAGTGATGCCACAGTTGGGTGTTTCTTCCAGAGGCAGGCTGGTGAGCCGCTGAATGGTTCTTCTAGCAAACACCATGTGCCCACAGGAGATAGCAGTCATATAGATAATTTAGTAGGTAGTTTGTTTTTCATTGAAATGGTTCCTGTGGTTTGTGTCGAATACACATCTTTAAGAAGAATGTGAGAGGTAAGCTAGTTTTTCAAAGCCTGAAGTAACCCAAACTCTAAAATTTCCAGTTAATTCTGTTAAAGCAGTTATAAATGAAACAGCATTAAATAATTTTGAAATGTTTACTTCAAACCATTCATTTAACTTGTATAAGATTTTCATTTCTGTGAGTACCTATTTTTTATCAGAATACCGTCAAATATTTAGGTTTTAATTTATGCAAAACAATTGATTTATTCTGAAAATAGACTAGCTTCTGGTAGGCTTTATGAGAAGTAATATGGATTTTGCATGCAATCTTACTTGTTACACTTGCGGTTAAAAATTGTTCGGGTAAAACAGAAGTAGTATAATTAAGTGTAGATCAAAACTTAACTTCCTCCTTTGGCAGTTAGTATCCTAGAAGGAAAAAACAAAACAGATTTAAGCTTTTACCCTCAAAATGTTTAATGGACACAGCTTCATAATTTTTCTGTGAAAACTTCATTCTGAATTTCAGATAAGAATTTTTTTCCCTATGACTGTTGTAATTTTCCCCACTTAAGTCTATGAGGAACATTTTGCACCTTCCTGAGTCTAAGGACTTATTGAATGTGTTCAAAAAATGTGATAAATGTAGGAGCAAATATAAACAAAATTTGTTGACCTTAAAAGCAGGAATATCTGTTGGTTTTTTTTCTCATTCTTTAATTCCTTTTGGAATTTTTTCCTGGTTTTACTCTTTTTCATTTTTCTTCCTCTTATATTTGTCTACATAGCAAAATAATAACAGAAAATCTTTTCCCCTGGCATCCTGCTTAATGCTTTATCACATTCAATATTACACTTATACACAATCTGTAAAGCAGTTCTGTAAATGCAAAATTTCTACAATATTCTCCTTGCCCATGTGGACTCACTTTCTGCATATGAAAATGTTGGCTTTTTCCTTGCTAATGTTCAATGTGTTGTACTCACAACGGTGCCCATTTTCACTAGCTTTTCCTAAGGCTGATACTTGTGTAGATAAAGTTATTCACTGATGAGTAAATGCTGAGTAACAGTTGCATTTCTTTTCTGCTACCTGCTTTCCATCCCCAGTAGGCATCAGAACCATGTCTTAATCAGCAGCTTTGTTTAATAATCACTTGGGTCCATCAGAGTATTTCTGCATTCCTTCAGCAGGTAAATGTGAACCTTGTGTGTGTTTTCTGGTAACTTGAATGGGAGATGTAGAGGAACTACTCTTTATTTTTTGAAGTGCTTCAAAGGTTTTATGCATTGTGAAGATTTAGTGAAGGGGAAACTACTCTTAATCTTTTCTGTGCATTGTTACTCGTGTGAAAATAGTGGTTTGCAGCTTACTGTAACCAGTACTGCCTTTATGTTCTGCCATTTTTCACTGCTCCTATTCTTCTTTGGCAATACAAATTAACTGAAATGAAGTATGGATCAGGAGGCGTCTCAGTTTCAGTTCTTTAATTTAAGTGTTCTGTGTACCAGTGTTTTGAGGGATCTTGTTAATCCAGAAGTTACTGGGTTGATTGGTTGTTTTTTTTGTTTGGTTGGCTTTTTGTTTGTTTTGTGTTTGGGTTTTTTGTGTGTTTGTTTTTTTTGTTTTCTGTTTTTAAAGACAAGTTTTGAGTTAGAAGTGCTGAAGAGACAGATTTTCTAAAATTAAATTTGCAAAATGCAAACTGGAAGTTCAGTTGTGATTGTGTTCTGCGAGTATTGGGTAGGCAGAATCTCTGTGTAGATTAATATATGAAAGATAAAGTATTTACATGTACTTAGAGGAAAATAGCAAAGAAAATTAATACAAGTCGAAGTGTAGGAGATAGGTATCACAGAATAGTTTAAGGTTGGAAGGGTCCTCTGGAGGTCATCTGATCTAAACCCTGTGCTCAAGCAGGTCCACCTAGAGCCAGTTGCCCAAAATACACAGGCAAGAAGGATACATGACAATTCTGAAATATTTGATTTGTTGTATGTTATCTAAGCACATCTGAAAACTGTGGATTTGTCATATATTTTAGACTTTGTAGTCAAAGAATGCAAGACATTGCCAAAGTAATAAAAAAGCATTTGTAGCAAGGCTGAATCACTTTCTCATGAAGACAGTGGAGCTCTAGCCCCACTGATTCAGTGTGAACCTAAAATGTATAGAAAATTAAATACAGAAATGAAAAATTAAAAAAAAAGCAGGAATTTTTGAAGCAAAGATAATCATAAAAAGTAAGAAATTTTCATATAAGTAAGGATTGCTTAAATTATCTTTTGAAACCATTCTAGTCTTTGGGCAAGAAGCCAGCCTGAGGCCTTAACAGGTCTATTCAAATATAAGTACAGAATGTGGAAAGAACTCTTGTATTCTCTTCTGTACCAGAAGATGCTGATACTTTTGACTGAGTGGTGCATAGAAGTGAGTTAGTTGAAAGTGGAGTTATTGCGATCAATTTGTTTTTAAGAAGAACAGATCAGCTTGGCTGGATTTTGAAGAGTCTTCAAATTAGTTGAAGTGCTAAAGAAGTTGAGTAACCTATTCGAAGTCAGAATAAGAAGTTAATGAATATACTTGATTAAATCCAAGAAAGTAATTCCTGGGAAGACTAGGGAAACATGATTTTGATCTTCTGAAAGCCATCTGAAATATCTTCAGAAGAACTCAACATGTTATTAAGCATAAGGTAAGACAGCATCTTTAGTAAAAGTAATTATTTGTCTAGTAGGATATTTAATTTTTACTATGGTTAAAAGACTGAAGAATTGCTTGTTGGTGTCCCTCATAAGGGATTATTGAGAAATGAACCATAGGAATTAGCAGTGAAGTGCCAGTAGTTGGAAGGCAGTTCACGCCGTTAATAACGTGCTTTTAACTTTTGGTCAGCCCTGAAGTGGTCAGGCAGTTGGACTAGAAGGTCCTTTCCAACTGAGATACTATATTCTGTATTAATACACAGTAGTATTAGAGGCCATTGATAGCATGAGAAAAGATGAAGTGGGTTATCCTGGAGTTCAGCGCTAGTACATCAGTGTATGCTGATGTGGAAATTATCAAGACTGGTTTGGAAAAACTTCAGGTGCCACACAGATTTAAGAGAAGAGCAGGAAGTTCAGACTCGTCAGAGCTGAATGGAATTCAACACTTAGTTCAGATGGAAAAATCTTTGTGATAAATGTACACTTGACGCTTTGATGTCTAAATTGACTAGCCACTCTGACTCCAAAGTAGTATCATTGGCTCATAGAACATTTCAGCATAAGGGGCACAGAAATGTGTGATGTTAACATTCACTTTCTGTCTGTGTCCTCCTAAGGTTGCGTTGTTAACGTTCACTTTCTGTCTGTGTCCTCCTAAGGTTGCTTCAGCTGTAGCAGCAGTTACTCATAGGGCAAAAGCTTTGGAAGGTTGACCTGCTTTGCTGGCAAAGGAGGAGGCTATACAGAATAATTGGCAGTGTAAGGGAGGGCAGAAAATAGAGAAGCGCTCACTTGCATGAGAGATGATATCCAGAAATCTTTGGACGCTCAACTGAAAGGTGATGCATGTGCAACTCCTCAATACAAGAGATGTCAAAGCCCAAAGTGCAATTCGAGTCAGGAGACCATGATTGTCATTCTTCTTATTAAAACAGCAGTATCTAGTCACTGATTGATAAGATTAGGTATAAATTTCTTAATCTAGAAGTAAATGTCTCTGGGTCTCATTCATCTTTGTTTAAAATACTTAATATTGAAAAGGGTTATAAAGGATAATGAACTGAGTACAAGAACTATCTCACTTGGGGTTTTGACTTTTTTTTTCCCCCTCTCCTTCAAAACCAAAAGAGCAGTTCAGGCTCTTTGATAGCACAGCGTCTGAGGAAGACCACTGTCCGCTGTGACACCATCTTTTTATTAATATCTCCATGAGGCTGCGGATGGGTTAGTGATCTGTTTGTCATTAATTCACATCGCTTCTGTAATGAAGAATTGGCTAGGATACAAAGGCTTAGTGATCAGCAGCCGGTCCACAATATTTGGATTTATGGATATGAGGTTTTGGGGAAGCTCAGGATATATTTTCTTGGATGTCAGAGTACTTGCAAATATTTTTCCCACATGCTGAAGCAAAGAGCTACAGCAGTGTGATATTGCTGAGGCTACTTGTCCTATCTTTCCCATATGTGCCTTATCTACCTCCCTCCCTCCTAGCGAAGGTACTTTAGCACTTTGACAATATATATGAAATACGTCAGGTTGTGAATTTTAATGTTGTTTGCTGCTTCTGCTCTCTTGCTGCCAGTAGAGGGGAAAAGGGTAGGAACTGATGGTGAAAGCAAAAAAGTTCTGCAGCTATGTCTAGGAGAGCCTTTGTCAGATCCTGAAGAAGCAAGAGTTGGTAAGCAAAAGAAAACCAGAGAAAGGCTCTTGATAGTAGCAGCCTTTTCAAAGCGTCCAAAGAACAGTGGTGGCATTAAAATAAGAGTATAAATTATGTCTTTGCACAAAGCTTCGGTTGAGCTGCAGTTGCTGTAACTCATTTGTGTTAGAATTTGCAAACTTTTGGAGAAGTTTTGTGAATAGTTGCTGAAACAAAGAAAAATCCTTTTTGGAGAGGGACAGAGAGAACAAAGGAACAGTCTTACTGAGTTCAAGAGCTTCTTAGCACTTCTGTGGTATGGAAGAGAAACTGTACAGATCAGTTTTTGCAAGTATTCATAATGACTTCCATGGGGATCTATATTAGAATTAATATAGAAAAATGTGTGGATGTTATTAAACTAATAAAATGTGCAAATGTTTAATATTGCTGCCTCCAGGATAAAATAGACAATTTCTAGCAAAAACTTTGCCTTGATTTTAAACAATAAGCTTGTTTTGTTTGTTGTTCAAATAAGATACGCTAATATTTTTGTGCAATGGAAATTGGGAAATAATTTTCCCATGTGAGACCTCACAGTCATGTAGCCATCCCCTGGAACAATGAACAGAATCTCATCATTCAAATTGGGAGCAACATAATCTTTCCTGACTTTACAGTGGGAGTTGCATTTCCTGAATCATCAGTTTTCCTTTTATAGATTCTACTTAAAACTGTCCCTAGAAATCTAAGTGCACTTGCAGGCCATATTTTTTGATTTCCTAACTTTTGCTTAAATTTAAAAATGAAGTTGTAATTGTGAAATGCGACTATTTTAGAGTGCTTTCAATATAACTTTCATAAACTGATACTTTAAGACTTTTTCAAGTGCTAAGCAACTACGCAGCACATAAATACTTTGCTTTTATCACTGGTCTGTCATAGTAAAAGCTCAAGTTTTATCTGAGCTGATTGGTGACTCCTTTTCCTTGTAAGTTAACATCCATCTGAAACTCTTCTGATGATGGTGTTTTTCTGCTTCTGCAATCAGTGTGTTCTATGACAATTTTGGTGTTGTGCTTCTGTGTTTAAGTTTGCAGTAGTTTTAGTTTTTTATTTTGCTGTTTTCTTCAACTAATTACAGTAGCATTTAGCTCCACTTAAACAGAAACAAAGATAATGAACATCAAATGATATAAACAGCTCAGACTTCCAAGTTAGTGAAACTTTTCAAGCCTCACAAACTAGGAGAAGAAATTGTAGACTGGAAGGATTTTCCATTGTGGTTAGGGGAGAGCTGGGGGGGGAGGGCATTTGAATCCTGTTTTGGAAAATGTTGTATGGCCTATTAAAACAACCTCGTTTTATGTTCTTGGTAAGATTTTTCCATCATACTAGTGCTGTGTAATTTGGAGCAAGTATCATAAGTTTTTCATGTGAATTTTAAGGTTATGGCTTTTGTGTGCTTGAAAAAATGTGAATGTCATGCAACCTTTGTACTTGAGACATCACCTTATTACCTGCTTGGGGCTCTCATGGTTCTAGCAACAGGCACAGCTGGAAAGAGGTAACTTGTCTTTCTCCTCTCTTTGATTTAAAATAGCTAAAAAGGAGTACTGTGATATACTGCAAGGTGTGTTCATATAATTCAACTGTAAGGAAAGCACTGATAACTCTTCTGTGATATACTTTAAATCACTTCTCTAGCTAGAGAGAAGAAAATTACAACATTGAATTTTGCAGATACTCAATTTGTATTTTTAGTCATTTCAAGCACGTAGTGCATAAAATAGACATCTTAATATTAACTGTCATCAGGACAAGGAGAGTAATTGCAGTACCTGCCTTGTGCAAACAGGTTTATTCCATGTAATGTCTGTTCTTCAGAGACTCTTCTCCTTAATCACCCCTTCCAATCCCATTTGCTGTTTTGATTCATCTGCAGAGTTTCTGATCTTTTCACCAGCATTTTGAACTGTGGCTGATAATTTCATCTCATGAGATACTTGTCCAGTTCCCACCCACTGAGTATGCTGTCAGGCTGCGAACCCTGTCTTTGTGGGTTGCAGTGTTAGTTGTGTCTTTATTAAGTATGCTCACAGGCGTACTTCTGCTTCCTTCAGCTTTTTTGTGCTTTCTGACATGCTACTTGAGTTAGTCTTTCAGTTTTCACCCTGACGTGCTCCTTGAGTTAGTCTTTACATTTTTACGTGCCTTGATGTCTCCAGATACCTGGCACTCCTGCATTATTGAGTGTTGTAATATGAATGACTGTTTTATTTTTACTTGACCAATTCAGTTTCTCGTTGTATCACTTTGTAATTTGTCTTATGCTTAGCCTGAGAGCTCTTTGAAATAGTCTTTCATACTTTAGTGCTTATTCAGCAGTTAGTGTAGAGAGACTCTGGTTTCATACTACTACTGCAAAACAAATCACATGTGGTCAACTGTGCATTACCTTTCAATTACTTACAGATAAATTATCCTGTATACATTTGCAGCAGTCGGTCTGTGGAGAATCTGTTCAGGTCTGTGAGGAATTGACAGTAGCATAAATGTGAATGGTAGCACTGCCTCTGGAGGTCACTGGGCTGGAAGCAGCTGATGGATATTGGTGTGCCTTGGATTCTGCCATAATGGGAACCAGCGCCCTGAGCTGGCTGCTTACAGAGCCACTTGAAATTGCTTTGCATTTTACTTCCATGTGCTTCAGGTTCTAGGTGGGATTATGAGTGAGGCCTCATTCTAAACATGGTTATGATGTGATTGTGGAGTTTTGTCCCAAAGCTAAAACTTGGTTTAGGTGTTCTGGAAAAGTTTTGTATAGACATCCAGGATGGGGTGGTGAGAGCCACTAAGCTCAGGTTAAAAAAGGCCACATGCAGTCATTCAGGCATTTAGCATTTGCAGTATATTTCTTCATATTCAATTCTGTTATTCAAGGTGTCAAGTAAATAAAAATATTTAAAGTATGGGTCTGTTATTTTACTTAATTTAAGTTCTTATCTGCACATTTAGAATGTAGGATTTTTTTGTGGGGTCCTTTTTGAAAGGGCTTATGAAAATGTTTGACACTGCTTTATTGCATGGAGGAGCTACATTTAGTTTTCTGAACTACCTTGGTTTGGTACGGTTTACATTAATTTACATTATTTTTTGTGAGAATGAATAGCCTGGAATGTAGACATCTGTTCCTCCTTATTTTTGTTAGATGATAAATTGAACATGGGATTTTTTTTACCCACAGTTGCTAATTCTGGCTACCCTTGGTTCTGCTGTTTGCACTGATAGCTGCTCTTAAATTTGTAGCTTCTTAAGTGAAGAGATTGAAGAATTTGGCTTTAAATCCATTGTAATGCAGAAGTATTAGTGCCAATCTTTGAACTAATTTTTGTTTTAAAGCTTTCATTACTTCAATTTGAATTGTAAATAGCCTACTTTATTTCCAGTAGCTTCACTGTCATCAGTATAAAGTCTTTGGTGTTATTTTAGCCTTTTTTTTACTTCCTTTGAAGGGCTATGCTGGCCAACATTTAATGAGATATTAATGTCTAAGGCTGAGCTGCTCCTCTTACTGAATTAGAAATGAGGCGTACTGAATTGGAAGTTGTCTCTAGTTTTTTTTACAGTTGGTTGGTTGGTTTTTTCAGCTTTTAGGCACTTGTAGAAAGCTATGGTTAGTTTAAATGCTCATTGTCCAAAGAGCACATCCCTAGAAAACAGCTGAAAAAAATGATAACAGCAATTCCTTTAAGTGTCCACTCCCCTGCTGTAGACAGATAAAGTAGAAAACACATATGCTTCCCTGTAGTAATTATTTTAAAATACATTAAAAGAAACATGCCTTACTGTTTGTTTTTTGGCTGTCCTTGAGGTTATGCAGAGTTTAAAGGCTCGAAGAACCAAGGTAGATGTTAAAGCAGACTGGCGTATATTGGAAACTTCTGGGGTTTTTTCAGTGGTATTTTATGTTGGTGATACAGAGAAGTTGTGTGTTTTGTCAGCAACGTGCTTTAGAACAACTGGTTATTTCTAGTGGAGTGAGAAGTCTTAAAAATTCTGAATTTCTTTTCTTGTACTGTTGGATTCAGTTCATTGACTAAACACTGGGTAGTTCCATTTCTTCATCTCTGGTGTTAGCAGCCACTTTGAGAAGACCAGAGTGTTGGTATTGCCTGCTTTCCTCTTGCTTGCTGGAGGAATGAAAAAAAAAAACCAAACCCACACAAAAATCCCAACCAAAAAAAACCCAGAGCTTGTTCAAAGGGTTCTAGACTGTGAGGGGAGAGGAAGTCATGAGGTAGAAACTTTTGGGCTGGAGTATTACTGGCAGAACTTCAGTTTTTGCATCTAATGTTCATGAAAGCTGTATCTTTGAAAAAAAAAATGTTACAGTAAATGCATCGGTCATATTCAGGAGTAACGAAAATTCTCTGAAGGAGGATTGCTATATATCCAGAATTGCTCGGGGTGGGAGGGACTCTTGGTATCAGTGCTACAATAACACAAAATAAAACCGTTTCCTGGAAATTCTGACAGAGGGATTTTTGTCATTTCCTCACTTTTAATGGTGGTTTATATGTAAATGTATCTACAAAAAATGTTTATATTTAAATGTATCCACAAAATGTATCTATCTTTTTCTTAGTGTAAATAGTGTTGTTTAGAAATCAGTTATGTTCCATGAGATTCCTTAAAATCACATTCTTTTTAAGGTGGTATTAAAAATATGTAACTTTGGGGGAAAAAAAATAGAAGTTGTTGTTTTTTACTTTTCAGGCAGGGGGGGAATGTTCTGTTTTGGATTCTCTGGTTGCAAATGGAAAAGTGTTTTCTTTCAATATCTAAATTATTTTCACATCAGGAATAGGAGTGTCTTGATTGCAATGTATAAAATTAATTCATGGAAATTCTTATTTTATTCTAGGCCTGTGCATTCTAATTGTTCTCATTCTTAACACATGCAAGAAAAGCTTGTTGGCTCTATTAGAATGAGTTATGTATTTCATTAATCATTACAATGTATATTGAGATAAATTGTCCTTAGTTTCTGCTTGTGTGTAGATAAATTTTGGGTTTATACAGAGTTTTTATCTTCAGAAGATACAAAGTTTTAAGCCTTTTTTAAAAATAGCATATTTCCTAGAGAGCACTGTATTTTTTTGTGAAGTTTTTTTAACTTGCTGAGTAGTTTTTGAATAAGAGCTAATGATGAAGTTATGAAGGCTGATGTCTCAAAATGGCAGTGCAGCAAATTAATGACACACTTCCTTCCAGTGTACTGTGTACAGTGTACTTCCTTACAAAGCAGCTGTGTAATGTTACTGTCCCTGACAAAGCCTTGCAATGTAGAATGGAACAGTAATGGTTAGGAACTTACAAATTCCTCTGAACTTCTGTTACTTCTGTAGCACTTCCTACTCTGTTATAGGAGGATGAGGTGAACTGACGAGTTTAGGAGATTTTTAAAATTTGAAAAAACGTCTGTCATAGACATACTTTAGGTAATTAATCGGCACCAACTAAATTATAAACATGTTTCAACAAGAACTGCAATTCAGATTTCATTTCACAAATTTTCAAACTTCTGAATATATTTAGTGTCTTCCTTTCTTGTTTGTGGTGTGTTTATGCAGGAACATTACAGCGAGATGAGAGGTACAGAACAATGTATGCATGTCTAAGAGTGGCAGGGGAAGGTTAAGGGTCTCACCAAACTAGATGGGATTACAACTAAATTATTTCACCGTGAAGATTAGACCTGTACATTTTCTTGTATGAAAGACAGTTTTTCAGTTGGATTTCAAAGTGGTAAAGGACCAGTCAGCTCCTTTTTTGAAGAATTACCTTTTCTTGTAGCTCATTAAAATAATTAGCTAAAAAATGCATGGACAAATATTTCAATCAGTTGTTCAAAGTTTTAAAAAGAAGTTAGTATTTATGAAAACTCAAGTTTTTACTGGATTTTTCTGCTATTTTGTGAAACTAGATAAAAACACTTTATCAATTTCATTTTACAGATTTCTGCAGCATCTGACATTCTGACTTCCTGTTCTGTACATTTCATAGAAACTCTTGAGTGAATAATTTCTTACAAGATTAAAAGACTTTAAGAAACCTACTAAGTTATTTAATATAAACTATATGCCCTAGATATGTTGGAATATATCACTTTAGCTCTTCAAATGGAACAAACAGTGTAACTGTTATAAATAGTTATAAAATCTGGTTTCAGTACAGACACATCGTTAATTTACGTGAAGCTGGTAGTTCTGCCAGTATTTAACTGTAGGGATTAAAATCCTGAGCTTGAGGACACCCGACAGTAGTTTGGAAAAAGTTGTGCTAACAGTTCTGCCTCTCAAGGCAAAGCTTGTTGAGTGGGAAGTCAGGCACGGAAACCTGTGCAAGGCAGAGGTAAAATTCTTACGTGGTGGAAGAGTTCATGTCTAGGGGAATGACTGCAATTACCTATTTCTTAGAGCACATTTCATTGCATAGCTGGGAACAGAACCCATGGTTCCCAAATCTTGTTAGGTCAATGAGCTTGGCAGTGATTTGTGAGACGCTGTGCTGCATAATTTTTTTACTTTTTTATATATATATACATATATGCTGTCAATAAAAACCTAGGAAGTTGATTTCTCCTGTGTGCATGCTTCCAGATTACTCATATTCCTATTAAAAGAAAGCAACCAAAACATTTGGTCAGTGCTGTGTGTGCACGTGTCAGCTCTTACGATCACCTTGCCCCTTTGTGACTTAGCTTTTTCAGCAGACTCGACAGCGCTTTTGCTGAGTATTTTCCCCCCGCAGTTTGCTACTTGCTGCAGAAACCCTACCTTGAAATCTCCTAGTTTCATTTTTTTCATTGTTGGTGTCCTCAGCAGTGGTAGAATTGCTTCTCAGACTACAAATACAAAGTTCCCAAGGAAATAAAACACAGGAACATTGAGATCCAGAGTGATTGCTGAGCCAGGCCCATTAACTTTGACAAACTACATTTGTTTTTGTTAGAGCATTTGTATGTATTAGAGGTCATACAGTGCAAAAGTACAGCTCCATCTCAAAATACGAGTTAGGCCTAAAATACAGGGATTGAAAAACTGGCTTCCGAAAGTTTGTGTTGGTTTGAGAATGCTATATTTTAATGTAATGGAAATTGTTAAATACTTACTGGGGGAAGATGTTATCTTTTGGGATTATAAACATGGAAATGGGTGTTAGGGCTTAAAATTGGTGTTTTGTCAGAAATGCTTATATCTTATTTATTCGGACCGCTTAAGGAGCTTGGACTGCTCCATTTTAGAGCATTACTGTTACATACAGTGCTCAAAAACTGTTAGCTTTTTAAAACACAGTACAGCTACAGACTTTGAATTACTCAGGAGCAGCAAGTTTTAGTCACCAGTTTGACAGTAAGCAAACCTTTGGTTCCTTGGTGCCTCAGAGAGGTAAGGAAAGATGGATGTAGCCAAAGACAGCTTTAATCAAATGCCTGTTTTCTTAAAATGTTACTCAAAATATTTAGTATTTAGTAACTAGCTTGTATACAAAACATAGTTCAGTTGTGACATTTGTGGTTGCCTGTTCAGCTGCTGAGCAGCTTTTTTTATCTGGAGTCGCTATTAGTTGGCTTCTAAAGCAAAATAATTTAGGACTTTTGGCAAAATATTCTGGAGAAAAAATCTCTCTATATAGCCCTGAACTGCAATAATTTATAGTAGAGGTTTGGCGATTTGTACTTTGGGCTTGTATAGTTCTCTGTCATTGTCCCTTGTTATAAATCTCTACTGGATTTGTGTCTTAACATTTTAATTTGTATTAAAATATTGTTATGGCTGACTACCCATCTGAAATGTTAAATGAGTTTTTTGTGTATGTAGTCAAGTGTCTGACATGGTGTTTCAAGACAGTGATTAACTATGTATTATGTTCTAAAATAGAACCATTTCAGTGTTCTTAAATTAGTTTTAAACGTGCTAGTGATTCTAAGTTTCTGCCGTCAGCGTATGTGATACATCAGCTAAATGCCTCAGAAGAGCCACACCTGTAGAAAACTACTAAGAGGGTATTTTGCATTAAGACATTTTAAAAAAAAAAAAAGACTCAGGCATTTGCAGTGTGAACACTTTTTTATTTTTCCCCTCCCTGGTACATTACTGTAAGTTACTGGTGTTTTGTGTTGAAGTTATAGCCTGGTACCGTTACTTGAACTTCAGAATGTGTCATTCTTTTCTTTGTCACGGTGGTTGATGTATTCACCTGGGAGGGGATGGATGAGGTTTGGAATTTCTTCACATGGAAAACTTTCTTTACTGCTTTCTGGTTAGCTGGTTTAACCACTTTTGACATAGAAAATAAAGTTCTCATAGTTCTTTTTGTTGTTTTATTATTATTGTTCTCCAACTCTTTTTACAAAGAAGGAGCTGATCTTTGCTTTTGCAAGAAAATGGCTAGAAGCTTACTTCTAGCAGGATTCAGGGTTATTTGAGAGAGTACTTGTCCATGGATCTTGGTGCCTGCATTCCAGAAAGGGATATTACTTTAAGCAGTGTTTCTTGTGGTAATCCTAGATGACTCCAGTCAGCAGTCTCCCTCCTGAATTTTGTCCTGAGCTATGTCAGGACATGGTTTCATGTTACTGGTTTATCGTCTGGCTGCCACTGAGCAGGTACTCCTGTTCCACACGTGCACTCGTAATCTTACTGAGAGTGTTGATGGAGTCAGGGATGGGTTTTGTGTAAGCCTTGAGATTTAAAATAAATTATTTTACAGTTTTCAGGGAGAGAGAGAAAGATAGTAAACTTAGGAAGAAGGAGTCTACTGAAAATATAATTTGGCTTTTAAATTTGGCTTTGTTAAGATCTCATTCCTAATGCTGTGATGAAAAATGGACTAATATATGCTGCTGTGTTGGATCCAGTTTCTGTGGAAGGGGAAAAAGATAAGAATTTTCCTTTGGTATGTCAAAGGGGAAAAGTTCATGGATATGCTTCAGCTGCTTTATCTATTTAACAGCAGCATGTGAGGAATTGTAATGCTTAAAAATTGCTTTGGTGTGTGTAGTATCCAATTTTGGGGCCCTGTAGCGTGATCTGATGTGTCTCAGAAGTGTGGAACCACTGTCAGCTTCTTTTAGTTGGGAAGGCTTATTATTAGCTATCAACTCCTGAGAACTCATTAGATCTAGCAAGTAATCCCAAAAACAGGTAGGTGGTAAATGGAGGAAAAGGAGTCTTCAGAATGACTGTGGGGGAGAAAAAAAAGAAAAAGAAAAGGAAAACCACAACAACAAAGCAAACCAACTACGTAATTGACCAGACCCAGGAAAAATTGTGAATATTGAGAAGTATGTGTCATAGGCCTCTTTTTTATTATTTATAAATTATTCCAGATGATGGGGAATTAGTAAAAATAGATAAATCATTTTTTGAATGTTCTGAATTTGAGGTAAAAAATGTATATGTTAATGTTTATATCTGAAGCATATAAATAAGGTGAATGTTGGCATTGAATTAGAGAAAATAAAACTTCTGGTAATAATACTGATGATCCGAACCAACATTTGTCTTCTGGGGAGAGGCCATGTCTGTATTATGTAGTAGATCTAACTTGGTTGTCATTATTCTAGATATTTTCTTTTGTTGTTGTTGTGATAGGGCTAGCGTTGAAGAAAGCAGATCTTCAGAAGATACTTGTGGTGCATGTATTTTCTCCAGTCTCTAAACTGAGCTGTGAAACACATTCATGGTATGGGGACAGGATTCTTTACTGTGAGGGTGGTGAGACATTGGCACAGGGAAGCTGTGGATGCCCCCTCCTTGGAAGTGTTCAAGGCCAGGTTGGACAGGGCTTTGGGCAACCTGGGCTGGTGGGAGGTGTCCCTGCCCATGGCAGGGGTTGGACTGGATGAGCGTTGAGGTCCCTTCCAACCTAAACCATGTGGGCTGCTGGTTTTGATGGAAATAGAAAGACTGCATTGTTTCTCTTGCTGCTAACAGCAATAGAGAACACTAACTTAAGTTCTGTGTTTGTAAGAAGGGGTGCAATCAGCAAAATCAATGTTGTAGTGTAATCAGTGTACTAAAGTTTATTTACAGTTTCAGAAAAATTCAGTTTCTTAGAGTTGACTCTGAACTGCTCAGGAAAAAAAGGATTTAGGTGTGCTGTTATCCTGATTTTTGGATTGTCTTCTCTTAGACACTTGGAAGTGTGTGTGGTATGTTTTTGAACTTTGCTGAAATATGAAAAATAAGCATTTGGTGTTGTAGCACAAAAAAAAAATCCCAAGTAAAACCACCAGCACCAAAAATTAAGAACAAAAACCAAAACCAAACCCACCCAAACAAAAAAACTCGCCAACACAACCAAAAAAAATTAAACATCTTTCAAGAATCCTTATTTTTTTTACCTGTGTTTTGAGTAGTGTTTATGGTAAATATAGTTTAAGAAGCATTAGCTACAAATTTTGTTCAAGGATCCTGTTAGACCAAAAGCCACATTTTGAGACAGAAGTGTCTGATTTCCTCTTTGATGGTAATTGAAACTAAAGTGCATGACTTCAGCATGGGGCATGGTTTATAGTAAGGTAATAAACTCTCTCAGCCATCTGTAGAATGAATCTGTTTTCAGAAACTGTAATTTCCAAATTCAGAATTTCTGATTTTTCTTTCTAAATCCTCTTCTACAGTTGAATCTTTCTGTATGCATGCACCAAGGTTTTATTATCTCGGAACACATAAAAAAAGAGCGTTCACATAAATTTATAAATATATTTTAACTAATTTGAAAAAATTGCTGTTTTAAGGATACGTGAAAATCTGCTTTCAGGTTTTAAAGAATAAAATCAACCTAATTGACTTAAATGTAAGCATCCTTGGAGGAAAGATCAAGATGCTGATTTCTGCCTCCCACTGTGAAACTAAATCTGAAACTGTTTGGAATTCAGAATCGACCTTAACTAAAATATTGTTCTTTCTGAGGGAATATTTTTTACAGCTGTAAAATTTCTTCCTCAAAAGTAGAGACACTCAACCTCAGAAGTTAATGGCTTATAACGGTGATGGGGCAATAACAATATTTTGAGTAGAATTTTGAGAATAGAGCATCTGTTGACAATTAAAACTTTTCCAGTGCTAAGAAAGAATTGGGAAAGTTACTTGCACTAGAATATTAAAGGCATGAGATTGTTTCTTTGCCTAGTATTTGAGGGGTTTTTGGTGTGATCTTAATATGTTATCATTGTATGGAGTAACTTCACTTTGTTTTAGTTGTTAGTGCAAACAGATGGGTTTAGTAGGTGAAATTAACTCCTTGAGAGAGACTGGTACTGGGAGGGAAACTTTAATTTTACTGTGAACTTGAACAAACCATATTAACCTGCTGCATCGTGCTGTTGAGAAAGAAGGGAAAGGGAGAAACAACTCTGAATTTCCCTTTTGTGTTTGTTTTTCTAAGCTTGTCATGGCTTTGAAAATTCCTTGTGGAAACCATTTTCTCAGTGCCTTGTGTCTGCATGCCGTGGAAGTGGAGGTGCTTTGTTGCAGCAGCAACTCTTGGCTTTAGGACAAATACACCGTTCATATTTACAAGAAGTGAAAAAAGACAACACACAGAGAAGGAAGAGTGCTATTTCCGGGAATAAAGCATGAGAAATTGTGATAATGCAGTCAGTTACTAGATTTTACAAGTAACTCATTGCTAGTAGCATTTGTGTCCTGTCTTGTGAGCTCTTCTTTGTTTGCTGCTAAGCGTACTCAGTAACGCTGTGTTCTCATCTCCCTTCCAAAAGATATTGTATGTCCAGAACTCTAGTTGCACTTTTTTTTCCCTCTGCATTTGTTGCAAATGCAGTGTTAGTCATTGTTTCCATAGTGAGTGATATCCATCTGGGTATATGAAGATTACAATTTTGAAGTCCCTCGGAATTCCTTGCATGTTATTACATTAGCATGGTTCATTGCATTGGTCAATAACTGTTCACGAAATCTAAACTAATGTTTGGCTTAGATCAAGTAGCAAATTTGGTGTGTGTGCTTTCAATTATCAGAAATCTTGTGGAGTAACACAAACTCAACTTTTGAAAATGTATTTGGCTAATGGGTCACTCTTCTGGTTTTTCCCCCTGCAGGTTCGATCTGTGGATGAGATGAATCATGAGTTTCAAGCTCTTGCCCTAGAATCTCGGGGAATGGGAGAGGTAATTACTGAGGGCTGAAGATCCAGTTGGTGGTTTGGAAGTGTTGGTACAGTTTAAGAAGTCTTAAGTAATAAGACGTGAAGCAAAGAACTTTTCTTAAGGCTAAATTGATTTTTCAGGCAACTGAGGGTTTCTGTTCTAAGGTGAAGATAAACTGAGTACTTTGCAAGAACACTGGGATGGTTGTTGACTGGATCTGCAGTGTTACTGTGCCAGTCTTGCTAGATGACTGATACTCTTGGGGAGGTGACAGGGTAATTTGTTTGGAAGTTGTGCAGCTCTGTGAAATGAGGCATGTTTTCAGTGTCACTGTATCTAAGCTAGAGAAACAATTGCTTACTATCTCTGAGAAGCCAAGGAGACTGGGATCTGAAAAAAGTTTGGCTCCAGAAAATGTGAAACTGGCATACCCTGTCAGAAATGTGTGGTAATTTACTTTTTTTTACTGGTAATTACTCCTTAAAAGAAGATTTTAACCAGGATGAAGAGTGTTATTGCATAATTTAGCTAGAGGGAAGAGGGACTTTTTTTGGTTGATTTGGTTGGTTTAGTTTTTTTTAAGTTGATGTCCTTTTGGGGAGAAGTGGGAAATTAAGGTAATGGGGGATGAGTTAGCTCCTTCAAAAGCAGTTCCCTGAACTGTTAAGAAGGTAATCAGCATGCATTGCCCAGGTTACTTGTCCTGGCAGGACATGGTCATGAAATAATTTCATGTTGAACTAAGATTTCAAAGACTGATCCTTTTGTCTTGCTGGATGTTTACCTAATTCAGTTGATAATTGAACCAGTGACAATATTTCAGCCTAGCTTTCTTAAAATGCTGATAGGACTGTGATCTCTACGGAAACCCTAGCTCACTGATGAAAACCAAATGCTGTGTTCTAGTTGCTGAAAGTTTCCTGGCTGACGCATGGCTCTTCTTACTTTTTTTTTTTACTTTAATGAAGCATTTAACCAATCAATTGGCTTTTCAGCAATTTTTGCTTCATCCAGGGTTCCACGTTGACTTTCTTGAACCATGTCCCATTTGAAAAAGCAGTAAACCCTGTTCTTCAGAATGCTGAGTAGCCACATTGCCTGTGCTTGTTTTTTTCCCCCCACCCCACCTCTTCAAACTCCTTTTGAAAGATAAAGGTGTTGGGTATCTGTGATAGTACCAACAGTCTGATGAAGTGGATGGGTAGAACTTATATTGATGTCTGTTCTTTTGACACACACAAAGTACTCTGAAAGCAGTGAAAGTGAAGGATGGCACAAATGCCTGGGAAATAAATTGAGATATATGTGACTGCTCATACAGATGTTCATTTTAGGTTATCTCGGGTTGATGGAGATGTTCCTACATGATTATCTTTTTGTTTGTTTCATGGTATTCTGTGGATCTGTGAAGATATTTTTTAAAAATTAAAAAGGCACAGCAAAAAAAAAAGCACACACACAAAAAGCCATAGTTCTGGTACAGTAATATTGCATCAGAAATTGACACTGTGTTGTGACCCTGCACTTACTTAGGTTATTGTGTCTTTCAGTTCAATGGTGTCTTCTGGGTGGGTATCTTGAGGTAATACAGGTTCACATAGCTAGCTTAACTTGTTAATTTTTTTAATGTATTGCACAGCACTAAGTAGTTCTGGAATAGATTCCATGGTTGTTGTAACCTTTTTTTGTTATTATAATCTTCCAAAATATTAAAGGAAATGTCCTCATAAATACTCTTGTAAACTGGAATTGGTAGTTGTTTGTTCTTACGTGCTGCCCTCTGTCTGCGTTGAAAGATGTGAAAGGGACTGTCAAGTGATGTGCCTCTAGCTGTTGGGAAGTTGTTCTCTCTTCTCTGTCTGGATAGTTATTTTTTTTTTCTGAACTGAAATTAATTTCTTGTTCATAATTCTAGTCAGTCTCAGTCTTTTTTTTGCCGTGACTGGGAATCGATACTTTACATGAGAAGACTGTTAAGTTTTATTTTTGACACCATTTCTAAAATCAAGATTCAATTCTGACTGAATTCTCAAGCAAATAACTTGTGCTAATGTAAAGGAATATAGTATGAAATTTACTTTAATTGCATCATTGTTGTTGTACCATTTTTAAAATAATATTTACTGGAAATCTTTCTGATAAGTTTTCCATCTGAGTTGCATTCACAGAGAGCCTGGTATCACTGGGAGCAGGACAGCATAACACGAGCCAGATGTACGATTTCCTTGATCTGGTTCTGTCTTGCAATTCTTTGTTAATTTATTCTGTAAAGAAACAGACTAAAGTTTTATTAGCAAGAGATCTGCTGTATTGCAGGCGTCTTTGTCTAAATCTCTCTTAAAATTTTAGCTGTTAAATTGGTTAGACACAGATGATGCTTCTGGCTCCCAAAAGCTATCGTGACCCTTGAGGTCGTGATAATATTCTGAAGAAATACTGACACATGGTACTATTTCTCTTCTCGAGGCATCTGTTGTTTGCTATTTCAGGGCCAGCATAGTGGGCTTCAGGACCTTTAGTGTGACCTTACACAGTCATACTTAATTGCCAAACAATATAAAACTAAACTTCTTTTAATGTCTGTTCTTATAGAAAGTTACAACGTACATTTTAAGGACAGCGTATCCTTTTTAGGGTCAAAACTTCATTCAGAAAAATTGTAGAAGGCTGCAGGAATAACTTCTGATCTTAAAAATAAATAAAAATTAATTTTAAAATCCTTAATTCAAGAGCCAGTAATTGAGACTGTGCAGTTACTTATCAGACGTGGTTAAGAGGCAGCTTTAGCATAATTGGTTATTATCTCTGCGTAGAAAAGGGCTTTGTTCATCTGGCAGAGACATAAGTGATCAGCGCTGATACTGAAAGAGACACTTTAGCGTACTGTTGGAAGAGCTTAATAACAAATACGGGAATATTTTCCATTATTTTAAATTAGGATTGGATGTATCTTTATAAACTTCCTCTTTTATTGGATTAAATGCGGGAAATACTGAGCAAATGCATGCTATCAAAGGGTAAAGCATGATGATTTTAGCTACAGTATTAATTTGTGATGACTTCTTCTTGATTAAGTCTTTTTCAGTAGAACTAATCAAGTGGGGTGTTTTTCTCCTCTGCTAAAGAGGAACACACTTAGTTTTTCTTTTTTTTTTTTTTCTTTGAGTTCTACAAAGAAGTATTTGACAGCTGCTAGGCATGCTCATGGCAATCCCATAGCCAAAACATCCCTTTAAACAGAGTCTAGTGTATGTCATATCTGTCACCTGTCAAAAATAAGTAAATAATAAACTTAAATAACTGGCCCTCAGGGAGGTTTCAAAATTGTAAACTTTAAAAAATTCAGGTTATTTGAGCATTTGAGGAACTTCTTCTTTGTTACATAGAAACTTTAACAATTTTAAAAAATCTGTTTGACCTTCAGTAGCACACAGTTTACGTGTTCTCAGACTACATCCTTATGTAAGGTTATTTAAGGAGTTTCACAGTTGTACTGCTACTGATGGGAACGGCTAGAGGAATAAATTAAAAGTAGTCAAATAAGAGTAAAAATGTCCTTGAAGACAGCACAAGAAGTGGTACTGGTCTAACTTGAAACTTTCTGCTTTAGAAAAGTCATGTTGTTGGTATGTGGAACTTTGAATGTCACAGACTTTTAACCAGCAGGTCGCCATGGTCTAAAGGACCTGACCTGCCACCATGTGTGGTAGTTGCTTTCTGCAATTTGGAACATGATGCATTTCTAAGTGTACAGAACTTCACAGTGACCTGCTGCTTTTTTTTATTATAGTGGTAGGTATTAGTGAAAGGCCAAGCCTCTGAGCCAGCATGGAAAGAAGGCAGCGTTAAAGTTTGAGAGGATTGACTTGGTTCAACACAGGGATTGGTTTGATTAGCGATTTTTATAGCTGCTTCTATAGTCTGTATTTCTCCCTCATAATATCAGAATCAAAGTAATCTTGTGGTCACTTGTGCTATTTCTTTATACAGCATCAGCTTTATTAACAACATAACTTGTAAGTGTTAATAATTATTCCTTGGCAGTGTGTGCTTGCTTATATAAAGCTGACTTTGATATCTAAGATTAATTACTTGCATATCCTCTTAATAGTATTGCTATTTTTTTCTTCATTTATAAGCATATTTTAAGGAAAACCTATTTTCTCTTTTGAAACAGCTTTTACCTGCCAAAAAGTTTTGGGAACCTGATGATTCAGCAAAAGATGGACAAAAAGGGATATTCCTTGGTGATGAGTGGAGAGAGACTGCATGGGGAACTCCTCGTAAGTGATTGATATATATGTATTGAAAAATCAGTTACGTTTAAAGTAACATTTAGGAAAGTAAATCAATACTATAAATTTTAATTGTGTATTAAAAGTTGTTTTTCCTTTAATTGTGAAAATGTATACTGCTCTGGTGGTTGTGTGCCGATAACGCTTTTTGAAACTGAGATTTGGAATTTTTTTATTTAATTTTGGCCTTGTTTGATATTGCCTCTGTAATAAAATGCAAAAACATTACAAGTTATATTTAAACAACACAACAGTTTTATTTGTTTGTTTGTTTTTAACAGACCATTCTATGTCCCAACCTATTATGGTACAGAGAAAGCCTGGACAGGGTTTTCATGGAAACAGTGAAGTAAATGCTGTGTTGTCTCCACGATCAGAAAGTGGTGGCCTTGGAGTGAGCATGGTAGAATATGTGTTAAGTTCCTCTCCAGCTGATAAATTGGATTCCCGGTTTAGGAAAGGAGCTTTTGTAAGTAATGCAGTGTGTTAAGCTTGCCTAGGTACTTATCATGGTCTTACTGTCTTACGTGGTTATATTTTTACTGTATTTGTCCATTTTCCTTTTTTAACTCTTCTCTTTAGAAGGAAGTGTGTAGTTGCTATGTGTCTGTCTTCCTTTGTTGGAGGGGGCAGAAGAGGGAAGTGGTTTGGGAATCTTGACTAAATAGCTGTCTTTAAAAAACCCCTACTTTCCTAATGCCTTTAAATAAAGGTAGGAAAAAGATTGCGAATAGCTTAATTTAAAATGTGTGATGGGCTTTATTCTAGACCTTCCTATTCTATGTTTCTATACGGGTTTGTTTTGTACTAGATGTTTTAACTGTATAAAATAAACTTTATCTAAATCGAAGTGTTACTGCTTTAACAGCACCGCTATAGTTAAGGTTGAGTTAGCTCTTCCATTATAAATCTTGGCATTCCTTTTCACATTTTGGCAGTTATTAATTGCATATGGTTGAAACTTGATGACCAAGTCACCCACCAAATGCAATTCCATTGAAAGCAAACTGTTTGTATTGTTTACGTGCACTGTAGTGTAGAATTAGGTCACCTTGTGGTGCTCCTATTGTGTTCTGTTCAATACTCAGAATCAAACAGATTCTTTTTCCTCAGGGCACTAGAGATGCTGAAACAGATGGACCTGAGAAAGGAGATCAGAAAGGCAAGGCTTCTCCATTTGAGGAGGACAAAAACAGAGATCTTAAACAAGGAGATGATGAGGATGTTACTAAAATAAATGGCAGAGGTTTGCCAAATGGAATGGATGCCGATTGCAAAGATTTTAAGTAAGCTTTTAACTGTTTCTCGAGAAGACGAGCATGTCTCTTAAGGGCATTATTACAGTTCTGGTTTGTGTGTCAGCTTTAAACATTACCCAACTGCAGACTGATTCTTCCTACCTCACGTCCTCCCTTTCCCACTGTGCCACATGTTTCTTAGGATGTCATTAATGTGTGTGTCACTTCTCATGAGACAAATTCATCTTAATACAGTAATTATTCAAAGCAAATGGGTACCTTCAAAACATGGTGAATTAGAGAGGGACGAAAACTTTAACCCTTTTAATTTCAAACTAAATTCCGTTCTCTGCTGCTTTTTAATACTCTTAACTTTCGCATCTGATTGTTGGTGTAGAGAGTGAGTCCTACAGAATTTTAATTTTTCTTCTGATTTTGCTAGTGGGTACCACAGCCTAACACAGTTATTTTCCCCAGAAAGTCTTTATAGAAACCATATATTTGACTAAGGCGTAACAATGTATTTCCCTGTTCGCATAATTAAATATCACCTGTACACGGTGTAGAACAGTGTTGTGGTTTGGTTGTTTTCTTATGGGGAAAAAAATGGGACCAAGCTCAAGCTTTTGCACTGTGAACTCAAGTGCAGCCAAACAGTGTTTTTCCTAATGCTAAAGTGCATTTTAAATTGGCTATTTTAAAGGATTAGTCTTCAGTTTTAAAAGACTGCATTTGTAACCATCATACAGAAGAGTTATCAAGATCAGAAAACTAGAGGGCTGCTCATAAATTTGTATTAATGTTATGAACACGACCAAATAGTTGTGGTTTCATTAGTTCATAATTGAACGAGTATATTAAATTGCATATTTGAATCTCATACGTAAGTATTTCATACCCTTTAAAAATGGATTTACCTGAGGCTAAGGAGGGATTCTTCGAGCCTATTTCTCAAGACATATTATTGAAAAGAATTTAGTACCACTCGTATCTGCTCAAATTGGCTCCTTTCGGATGCATGCTGCAATATGCACAATAAACAAAACTCCCTTCAGTATTGTATGTTGAAAATGCAGAATAAATCTTGTCTTGCTTTTCTTTACCAATATTTATTTCAAATTTGAAATAGTTGCTTGCAAAGTACCTTTTGTATTATTTAGAGTGAAATTATTAAAAGATACAGCTGTACAAAAAGCATCCAAAGCCAGTGAACCTCTCAAAAAAAAAAAAAGCCATCTAATTTAAATGGGCCTTATAAAGTGGTGGTATAAAGCCTCCAAACAGAGGTTTATAATTGAAGTATTGACACAACTTTAACTATAGCAACAGAACAGCACTAATATAAGGAGCAACCTATGTTAGCTAAACATAAAGAAACTGTCCTGTCCTCCTCCTTGTATTTTTATTGTACTTAAAGCTTTTTTAAACCAAAATGTGCTGAAATAACTGCCTTTTTTCCTTTTGTTCTTCACTTCGTTGATACTGTATTATCACTTGGGAAGAATAAGGAACATTAAATGGTTTCAGACTCAAGTTTTGTATGTTGAGGAAGACATGGTTGCTAGCTAGGATACTTAGGTGGTAGCCAGCCTGTTGTAGACAACCGTCATGAAGTTGGTTATTACATTTAAAAAAAACCCTGGTGTAACTGCTATATATTTGAAGTATTTTGTCCAAAGTACTAGATCATACAGCATTGGTGAAGAAACTCACTGAAAGACTGGTTTTTAGCTATACAGTCTTTAGATTTGGTGTCAGCAAATACATAAGTACTGGCAGACTCCTTTGCATTAATCTTGTGCTTCAGTGAGGAACTGAGTCCATTTTACTTAGGGTAAAAAAGTTGTTTGCTTGTGAGATGTGAAAGATCCTTGCTGTATTGTATGTCTCTTCCAGTTGAAGCTTTGTCTCTTTCTCTCCTTTGGCATAAGATGCAGTTATCCATGTCTTTTTTTTTTTTTCTTTTTTCTTTTTTAAAATTTCTCTTTGGTATGTTTTCTGATAACTCCAGTTGCTCCCAAAATGCAATAAAGAGCCATCCCAAAAGTTACAAGTGACAACAGTTCACTCCATTTCATTCAGAACAGCCTCAAAGATGAGTTTTTCTCACAGTGATTTGAAGAGCTATAATAGTCTTGAAATCTAAACATAAATAGATTAGGCTTTGAAATGGAGTGTGTCCTTTTTCTTGAGCCATCTGTGCATGCTGGTTGAAATGGTTAAAATCAGTCTGTCACTTCCCTTTGTATAGTCTGAGTTCAGAGGTCCTTTTAAAGTAGAGATACTGTACTCTGTGTCCATGGACAGCTTTATTTAAGACTGAAGAGCCTGTCTTGCCTTTCTTCTCAACAGTCGTACCCCTGGAAGTCGGCAGGCCTCCCCAACAGAAGTAGCTGAACGCTTGGGCCCCAATCCCAGCACCACGGAAGGGTTAGGTCCACTTCCCAATCCTACAGCCCACAAGCCTCTGGTAGAAGAATTTTCAAATCCAGAAAATCAGAATCTAGATGCCATGGAACAAGTTGGTCTTGATTCTCTGCAGTTTGACTACCCTGGCAATCAGGTACAAATGGACTCTTCAGGAGCTACTGTGGGACTTTTTGACTACAATTCTCAGCAGCAGGTGAGTACTGGAGTCGGAAACATGCTGGATTGGTCCCTTAAGTTGTGCATTATTCTTGATAATCAATCATTTAGCATATAATGCATTTAATTTTTTCTGTGACTTAGTCAAAGGCAAATAAAGGTATATTTAATCTAGAAGAATATTGGTTCATAATTTTCCAGTTTAGTAATTTACTGTGATAGAATCTTTATTTAAAATCTTTTTTGGTAACTAAATTCTAGTATGTTATAGCCCTGACTTTTGTAAACTGAAGAGCATCTTTTTTCTTCTCCAACAGCTTTTCCAGCGGACTAATGCTCTGACTGTTCAGCAGTTAACAGCAGCCCAGCAGCAGCAATACGCACTGGCTGCAGCTCAGCAGCCGCACATAGGTGAGGTTTTTGTAATGTACAGCGGGCATCCCTGGGAGAAGTGGGTGTGTTGCTGTGGTGTAATCCTTTGTTTTACCCACAGTATTCTAATTCAAATCAGTACTGATCAGCTGACCCACTTCAGTGGTGCTGAAAACTGCTTAGAATGACTGCATAAGGCTGTCCTCTCCTTAGGGAAGGTTTTGTGTTGTGTAAATTTTTGCCCACTTTGAAATGCTGTATACAAAGAAGTAAAAATTATTTAGGCTTGTGTGGCACAAAAGTTGAATTTTGATGGAAGAAAAAGTAAAAAAGCGTTTCTGCTCCAAGTCGGTATAGAAACGTTAACTTTATTTAGCAAAGTAACAAAAACAGGCCGTTCTGTTATTCTATTGCAGTTTGGTATGTTTGATAATCCAGCAAAAAACCATTGTGTAGTAGGATTTTGAAATCAAACTTTTGTGTTCATTCATTCATTCTTCCTTGTCAATGGCACATTTTATTCTTGCGGGTACCTTTTGTGACAGAATTATTCTTTAGCAAGCATTTCCTTCTGTCCCCTTAAAGTAATTCAATTAATTCAATACATTAAGTTCTTAGTGTGCTGGCAACTCAACAAGGAGGCTGTGACAACAGTTTGTCTGCTGCTGTGGGAATGCTGCACGTTTGGAGTGATGGATGTTGAGGCACACATGGAAGCAGTTCCTTATTTAAGGAAGGGAGCTCCTCAAATTCTGACACTGTAGGGCAGGTTTAAAGGTTCCTGCCCTTCCCACTCCAGCACTGGGCTGTTGAGGTGTGTGCACCTATCTCCTTTCTGTATGAGGGAAGAAGTTCTCAGGATCAGAAGGGCAGATAGAAATAGGAATCGGTGTCTCCAAAGGGATGTGTCCATGTTCTGCAATGTGGTGACATTGAAGTTTTCCCACTGGCTTGTTTAGGTACATTGCGAAGTCTTCAGTTCAGCTGTAGCTGAGGTTTTGAAGTTGGTGCCTCAGTGTTGGAAGAAGTACGTGAACCTGATTGATAGGAGAAACTGGGTAGCAAGGTGTTGTTTGAGTGAGTTTCTTCAGTTGTCGTCTTCCGTTACAATCATTTTTATCAAATTTGGATTCTTGAAAGTAAACTGGCTGTTTAAACACCAGGTCTCTGATTTAAATTATCTGGTTAGGTTTTTTTTTCCCTATTGTCAGTGAAAAGAGATTTGTATCTCTACCAGGTGATTCAGTCTCTGGCTGATGAACTTCAGACACTACGTGATTTGTCTGATACAGAATTAGTTGTAAGACTGGTGCAACTTTTAGATGGTTCAAGTTGCGCAAGGTAAATTCCACTTTGAATAATCCCTTCTATATAAGGCTGGGTAGAGAAATATGAGATAAATTTCCTTGGAGTCTGTAGATTAAAACAAACAGAACAAAACAAAGCTGTTAAGCATTAGGATTATTAACAAAGGACTGGTGAGGAGACATAAAGTGTTGATTTCTGTAATGATGTACCTGCTTTTAGGAACTTCCAAAGTACAAGCAGTTCTGATTTTAGCAGATATGCTTTGTGATTTGATTGGTTTTAATATGATGATGCTTGCTAAGTATGTTAGCTATAATTAAACTCTGTTTATTACTGTAGCAGGCGTATTCTCAGCAGGCTTGGCTCCAGCTGCTTTTGTGCCAAACCCATACATTATCAGTGCTGCTCCTCCAGGTACTGACCCATACACTGCAGCTGGATTGGCTGCAGCAGCTACCCTGGCAGGTAACTGAACACTTTCTAGTGTCTGTCGTGATAAATTTACTGAATGAAATTAGGAAGAAAGCTGAAATCCATCCTGTTTATTCTCCGTAAAATGTGTTTCTAGGAAGGAGGAACTATTGCGATTTTGAAAACTTACACTAAGGCATAAAGGGATTCAGTTTGGTATATATGGATTCTGAGTACTTCTTTCCACTGGACTTTTATACAGAGCGATTAGGTTTCTTCTGTTCTAAAAATGTTTATCCTTAGTAAGATTTCATCTGACGTTAGTAGCATGGATTATTTTCCAAAGATGAGACAGCTCGCCTTTCCTTGTATGTTTTTACTTGGTGCGTTAATTTTCTAATCCAGGTTTTCTCATTCCCAGGGGGCATAAGAATAATGGTCTCCAGTGTGCTAAGAGGCTTAGACAACAGATAAACCCCAAGCCCAGGAAAATCTCTTAAAAAGTTAATAGATATTGCTGTGAAACAACACTACTGAGTATTCAAGTCCCAGCTAGAGTTCAGACCTGAGAATCATAACACTTTGGGGAAAAAAAAAAAACCCAAACAAAACCAAACACAAAAAACCCTGTATCTCCAATTGATGGTTTCACAGGAAAGACATTAGAAAGAACTAATATATATGTAAATATATATAAATGCATTATGTGTTCAATACAGTGATACAGAGATATAGGATTCTTTATCAATAGGCTGGAAGAGGTAAGTGTGCGCACTCTGGAGAGTGTGACATGGCAGGCAGGGCAGGCAGAGGCAACACTTGTGTTTATAAATGAAGCATACAGAAAGGAGGAATAATAGATGATCAAAGTTTCAGTATATCACTGTCAGGAGGATGAATGTGGTTCATTCAATGATGTTCTGAAATTATCTTTTCTCCAACCGCGGAAACAGATTTTAAGCATTCTTTGGTATACAGGCTTTGATTACTCTTAAGTTTTGGGGGTTTTTTGTCACCTGAGTCTCACAAGGGTATTTATTTTTTCCTAGCGAGGGTATGCTTTGATGTGAATGCTTTAAATTAACCTATTTGTGTTCATGTATAACTTTGCCTAATATGGGAATTTACTTATTTTTAATACTGATTGGTGTTTTGACATTTAGAAGGTAAATCAATGAGGGATGCTACAAACAATAAAAGCAATTATTCTAACTAGTTTTACTAGATAAAATAATCATGCTTTCTGGTTTTAGGTCCTGCTGTGGTTCCACCTCAGTATTATGGTGTTCCATGGGGGGTGTATCCAGCCAATTTATTTCAGCAGCAAGCTGCAGCAGCAAATACCACAGCAAATCAGCAAGCGGCTTCACAGGCGCAACAGGGGCAGCAACCGGTATGTTCTTCATAAAAAGGAGATGTGCATTTAAATCCGTACCTTAACATTTCCAGTATACACGGATCAGCCTCTAGAAAACTTTACATAAGTATTCAGATGTTGTGTTGTATCAAATAATAAATGACTATTAAAAATTCTCTATTTCCTTACGTTACTGACTGTCGTCTTTAAAATGTCACTTACTGCATACTAATTATTCAGCTTAGTTTGCAGTCCCAGTTTTTTAAATAAAACATTTAATATATTTCCTTGTATCCAGATACTGTGCTGTGATTTTAGGAGGATATTTTTTCTTTTAAGCTTGGGAAAAAATTGATCAGTATTTCTGTTAGTTAGCTGGAAAGTGGAATGTTACACATTTTTCTTTGTCCCTTTAAAAAGTTGGGACATAAAGGTGTAATCAGTAATTTTGTTCCTCCTTGGGGAAGAAGGATTGCCCTGCATATTTTTCTGTGGCAGTACAATTGTATTACAACATCACCATGTGCCACATGTTATTTTTGCCTTGGTAAATCAAGAGTAAGCAATTGTTACAAGAACTTGTTGAAAATTCCATTTCCTTAAATAATTTTTAAATATGCTAATTATCTATTGTTACTCTAGTTGGGTTTTTAAAACCATTACATGAATAATACAGCATAAACAAATGGCCTTTTTCCACAAAGGAAAAACACAAATCTTAAAATGATCTTAGTGATATTATGCTTGCATGAGTGTAAATTTTTTTTTTACCAGCAGTATGGCTGATTTCAGTGCCATTCTTTTAAATCAGTCGTGACTTTGAGTTACTGTGACATTCCAGAGCAGCTTCATCACTGTTTTAATGTTCAGGTGGATCTTTCCTCCTACTGATTGTTTTCAATGGACTGCATTGATAACTGAATGTATATAATGTGTATATAAGTATATATATATGTGTGTGTGTGTGTGTGTGTATATATATCTATCTCCAGTGGGTTTTTTGCTTTCTCTATAAAATTAATATCCAATTTATGCAAACCACGTGTAAGATACTTTGTGGGCATATATTGTAAATTGTATTTCTCTCTTATTTTGGACGTGGAAAAGATTATTTTAACCAAGACGAATAGAGTAGTTGCAAGAATTTAGGTTGATATTCAGTCAGATTCACAGAGATAGGCTGTCAGAACATAATAAAATAAACCTGTGTTGCATGGTGATGGAGTATTATGTGAATTCTTAAAACTTGGTGGGTGCATTTTTTACAGCATTGTTGGCAGTGTAGTGTAATTATTCAGACAAGTTACTACACATTCTGAAGTATTCAGACTTTTATCATTCAAATGCCTGAAAATAATGTAAATAAATGCATTTATCAGGGAGGGATAGATGTTCAGTTAATAGATAATGCAGATCATCAGTGTATCACTTTTACTAAGATTTTCTTCCTGGCTTTATGCTCATTACCATTGATGGAACATACATGAGTTCTGCTGTCCAGAGCAGGGCAGATATTTTTATTGTCACATTTGTCAGCAAAGGAGTTTGTCTTTTCTTCATTGTGTTTGTCTCTCCTTGAAACCAATGAGTATTCCCAAAATGTAACTCAGTTAAGTGGAATTAAATATGCAAAGCAACTGTTCTATGTCTTTTTTAGACCTTTTTTAGTATATGATAGGTTTTCTTTCTTACCTTCTAAGGAAAGGGCATTGTATTGGTCTTTTCCAGGTTCTGCGTGCTGGAGCAACTCAGCGCCCGCTCACTCCCAACCAGGGGCAGCAAGGGCAGCAGGCAGAGTCACTTGCAGCAGCTGCAGCAGCAAATCCAGCTTTGGCTTTTGGTCAGGGTCTTGCTACAGGCATGCCAGGTATGTATGTTATCAGTGGATTAAGAGATTCCCTGAAAGTTAAAATATTGGTGTTATTAAATACCAGATTAACTATCAAAGTCCTGCTGTGTTTATGATAAGCTGCTTAGAGTTGAGTTTTATATAGTTTTATGTTGTTTAGTTGGATTAAAATACTGGCACAGGATGCTTAGAGCACAAGACATTCCTCTAGTATTTTTGATTTGGAGCATTTTCTCTGTATTTGTTGTTAGAAATGTATGCACAAGGAGCATCGTAGATTTTTGCAGGGTAGTTTCATACATAATGAAGCAACTACTTGTAGTCTTAAAAGGTTATGAGTTGTCTGAATGGTTCACATAATGAAGCAACTACATGCTGTCTTAAAAGGTTATGAGTTGTCTGAATGGTTACTCTGATGCAACAGGAAGTATTGTCTTTCTGAAGTAATTTTTTATTTGTGGAATATAATAATAATCTAAAATTCAGGATCCAAAATTAGGAAATTTAAAAGAAAATTACTGTGTAATCATCTCTGAAGATGACAACATACTCGAAGTGGAAGAACTCCAAAGCTTGGAGCCTCACATCCTTTCATGGTTTCTGTCTTGTCTAGGGAATGGTTATTGAGTATGTGTGTTGTAAATATGCAGTAAGTTGACTTGAAGTTCAGCATCATTTTTGTACTTGGCACAATTACCTGAGCAAGAACAATTTAAGTATGTTTGGGCATTCTTCAGTATGACAGTTAGGATTTTACGTAGCTAGGTTAGATAATGTTGATGGTAGCTGCAAATGCATTTGGTTTGTACAGGTTCTCTCCCCCGTCAGCACTGCTGTGAAATACCTCACAACCCATAGAAGTCTCAGTTTGCTTGGATGCTGTGGGACTGCGCTGTGCGCTGTGCTGTACGCCATCAGGTTTTACTGCTCCAGCTGCAGAATGTACTGGCTCTTGTGTTTTTCTTATCTGTTTTGTTTTATAGCTGTCATTTTTATTCTCATGCAGTAATCTTCAGCTTTTAGCATCTTTCTCTGCTGATTCCTCATTTTAGGTGAAAAAGTGTGCTGTCGCAGCACCTGTCAAGTGGTATCTCTGCGCCTCACCAAAGCAGTGGAGAAGGCCTGCAAAAACAGTGAGGTGGATCAGAGATGCTATCAGCATCTTTGCAAAAGCCTCAAAGGCTTAGCTATACCTTTTTTTCGGGGTGTGTGGTGGTAGGTGTTTGTTTATAGTTATTTACTAGTTCCTACATTGGCCGTGAAGGTCTTAAGGCTGTGAAATGCTCCATGCCTTTTAAAAAGCCTGTGACAGCTTAAGGTAGATCAGTATCTGAGGCCATGACCCAGCCCAAATTTGTGACTTAGGAAAACATTCAAAGAGCATTATTTTCCAAAAGAAAAATATCTTAAATAATTCAAGCGTAATTCTTAAAACCAGAAAAAAGGTCCATTATCCAAACAGATGATTGAAAGTAATACTGAGTGGTCAAATACATAAACTTGATAGTGCAAGAGTCTGCCCTGTGAAGATTGGACTTGACGACTTTCTACCTCCTTCACAAGCCCCAAGAGGTTTTCTGTTCGGGCAGAAACCTTTTTATTCACTTTCTGTTGTAGGTTGCTTCTTTGTCCCATCTGCTGCGTGCCTGGATGGCCAGAGAAAAACGTGATTCATGTGAACATATTTCAGACTGTTCTATAATAGGATCTGTGGACAACTGGCTTTCAACCTTACTGACCACGCTCTTACATGGGATGGTGCTCAAAATGTAAACAAAAAGGACGTTTATCTTCTCTGTCATCAGAAGGTGGTTTTGTAGTGAGTCACAGGGAGTGCTGGCGTTTCCTCTTTTTAGGTGAAGGAGAAGGATATAGGACAATGCAGGCCATTTTAGAAGGGCATGTCTGTATTTGGGCTGGATACTTAAGGCTCCTTTTATAGCTAGTGAAGAGAAATAGGAACTTTCAATCTTTTTTCATCTACCTCTATTTTAGTTGCCTGATTTAGGATAAAGTGGGTTTTACCTCAGGTGTGCCTTTTTCTTTTCACTCACTGTAAAGGTGAGTCAAGATGTCTAAATTACATCTAGATACCAAAACATGGTTAAGTGAATCTCAGGTAGTACCCACTGAACAACACATATAATGTAATAAGCAGAAAACATGTGGAGTTCTTGTTTCAACTGACGTGGATTTTTTTACAGGAAAATGTAAGTCCAGACTGAGTGTCAAGCTTCTGAATATTCTTTGCAGAGAGAATATTTGTAGTTTGGCTTCACTGCAAGCTACTAAATGAGATGATGTTGTTCAGTTTGTCTATGCTGCTGTCACTAAATTGTTTCAGCTGCTTTCTCCTTGCCACAGTCGTCTTGTTGGATGAAATTAATGAGCTACCTCAACTATGGGATTATTCAAATTTCGTATTTTTCAAGTATTTCTGTGTTATATAGGGAGGTGTATTCTTGTAGCACTTAAGGCCCATGTCCTCAGTGCAAAAAGAACGTATCTGAAATCCAGGTTAGTTTTCGTGTAATGTTTTTGTTAGGTCTCTTCTCAGAAGAATTCATGTTCTTTATTGAAACCATCAAAAGTGAAATACATTTTGCATTGGGCTCCTGCAATCACATTTTAAATTCTTCCAATGCTAACTTAGCAAGTTTTTCAGTAACAAGGATTCTTAAAACCAGACAGTTTCTGACTGAATAAACGTGCAAGACGAAGTCAGAGGGTATCCCAGTTCCATGATCATGTGGTCAGTAGACATTCTTCTCTACAAATAAAACCAGTCCTCATTGCAGACGACAGCTGGACTTGGCTTAGTCACCCAAATTCAGGAATCTGCACGTGACCCCCGTGGTCTGAGGAGCCCTTGTGCTCAGAGAGGATCTCCCTGGTGCAGTTGCTGTGCACCGGCTGCAGAGCTGCTCAGCTTACCCTGCAGGAGATGTCTAGCGTGGGTCAGGCTTCATTGGCTGGATCAGATGCAGCTTAGTTTTATTTAATTCATGCAAGTGAAGCTGTTAGCACTTGGTGCACCTAGCATGCAGGTGGGCACATAAATTGAATTGTCTGAAAAACGTGTAGAACATTAAAATCAACAATTTCTCCCCATTGTCATTGCGTTTTCTGTTGCCTAGAGGAATTTGAAGTGTCATGTTGCGGTGAGTTGTGCATTCTGTGCCTGAGCACAACGGTGGCAGATATACAAGGAATTACAGTATTGGCAAAGTTGCAGCAGTTAGAACATATAAATCATTTACTGGTAAGATTGTAAGTTCCGAATTTGTGTGAGAGAACAAGTGCAGAGATCAAACTGTGCATATCTTGGTCAGAGCAAACAAAAGATTACAGCAGTTAAGGTGGTGGTGAGCTTGGGAGATTGTAGTGAAGACTGCGGCGTGTTAGGAAAGATGGTTAAAAGCTGATTAAATTTTCAAATCTGTATGCAGAGGAAAATAAGGAATATTGAGAAGGGAGAAGCAGTACATTTTCTACATAGGGAGAGAGGACTCTACAGTGACTTGCAGGTTATGCTCCTGAGTAGGGAGGGAGAGAAAGAGAGAAAGGTGTTAGGATGGTAGTGTTAAAAGAGGCACATAATTGAGTTGGCAGTAGGAAGTGTCACATCTGTTAACTTAAATTGAGTCGAGAGAAGTGACAAACTCTGACATATATTTGGGTGTCATCAGTGAGGGAAGTTGCATAGAGAGAAGAGAGTAGGAGATCTGGGCAGAGCTCTGTGATATTACATACAAAAGTGTGAGAAGAGTGTGAAGTATCCAGTGAAAGACACCAAAGAAATTATTGGATAGATAAGAACAACAGATAAGAATGGACTGCATGAGCCAAGAGAACAGATTTCCTCTCGTTCTTAAAGGAACATTTTCTGGATTCTTTTCACACAAACCTTAAGTTTTCAGAGTCTGTGATGTTTAGAAATCATTTCAGCAGAGCCCAGTACTGGTACACCAGATTGTTTACTTTCCTATTCCCTGCTGGTCTGGAGACAGTAAGTGTCGACAGAGCAGTTGAATTCTAAAATAAAAGGTGTGATTAGGAAGCAAAGAGTATGTTTTAGTTTTTTGGTTGCAGTGGAAGACCACAGTAAGCCTGTATGTGAAGGCCCTGAAATGAGCTTTGGTAGTTGTTCATTTGGAAGGAAATTGCACAGCCACAGGTAGATGATGTGATGGAGGGGTAATAAAAACCAAAACAGGATGGGAGAGGGAAGAAAGGAGATCTGTCAGGTCACCATCGTATCTTTGATGAGGCTGGGAAATAGTTTTATCTCGTGCTCACCTTTCTGGGGTGGGGTGCAAAGTTTGTAGAATACTGTGAAGAAAGGGAAAGCTGAAGACTTTAAGTTGTGTGCTGTTCTTCAGTTATTAAAGCTGATCTGAGATGATCTTTCTGAAATTATTTTGATGTCAAAGCAAATAATTTCATACCTTTGAGGCTTCAGATGCACTTAGCAAGGTCTCAGCAATTTCACAAATCGTCCTGTGTTGCTTTGTTTTAGTAGATTTGAGTAGAAAGCAGAGAGGGCCTCCTGTTCCAGGTCAGGTTCAGAGGTTAGGAACATAGAAGCACCCGTTACTTTTCATACATAGCTTCAGCCTTCTGTGATGGACGATATCTTGATGCAAAAGACCTAGCTTATAATTGCTAATTTTAAATTACCTGTTTGTAGGTAGCATCACAGATAAGTCAATGGCAAGGAAGTATCAAGAGAAATTGGGCCTTTGGTAATGCAAAGAGCAAGTACAAATTGCTTCCATTTTTTAATTCAGCAAACATAGCAGTCAGCTATTTTAGAAAATCTGAAATGTATTAAACTGCATTAGTACTAATCCCAATATATTTAATTTGTGCAGTACTGTGTAAGTGCTTTTTAAGTTGTTTTTTTCCGAAGTATTTTGCATTGGAAAACAGGCTTGTTTACACTGTGGGCCTGAAGTCCTATAAAATGCTATGTATTAATTTCAGATGAGCACAAGGGTGTAAACATGATCAGTCCTTTTTGATATAGCTATAGCATCTGTGAGTTTGAACATTCGAAGAGGGTAGGTGAACAGGATGAATACTGGGAAGTATTGGCCAATTCTGAGTTCTGAAAAAGTGGGTCTATATGATACAGCAGTCACAAATGGCAGACCAACATGGTATTATCCACTAAATGTGCTATGAGTAAAAACAGAAATTATGTAGGTACTAGTAATTTAGCATTGCTAATCTATGCAGGAATGTACGTTGTATTATAAAGAGCTTTCCTACTGTGTTGCGAATCTTCTAATATTCTATGCTGTGCTCTCTATAGAGCTACAGTAAAACAGACAGCAGCCACTCTCACCTAAATTGGGAATGTAGCAGTCTTTCTTAGTGGTCAAGGTGGTAGAGCAGCACAGCACACTTGTAGGTGGAAAAGGCCATGGCAGCTGTAATGAAGGTTTCCTAACCAATTCCATTGTAAAAACCTGTTTTGGTTGTTTCAAAGAAGTGCACCTGGAATGCTAAACAAGTCGTCAGCAGTGAGAACAAATGGGTTTAGAATTATAATGATGACCAATTTTCATAACTAGTGTAGTTCATTCATCTCCAGAACCGTGAATTGAACCTAAAGATCTGGATTTTCATCAATTCTCTCCTGTTCAGTTACTCTCTGAGTCTCTTTCATGTCTTCATATCTTTTGTATCAGAAATAATGTGGCCAGCAGGACTGGGTCAGCGCTGTCCTGCTGTATTCTGCACTGGTGAGGCTGCACCTTGAACACTGTGTTCATTTCAGGGCCCCTCACCACAAGAAGGACATTGAAGCACTGGAGCATGTCCTGAGAAGGGCAGTGAAGTTAGCGAAGGGTCTGGAGCACAAGAATTGAGGAGTGGCTGAGGGAACTGGGGTTGTTAGTTTGGAGAAAAGGAGGCTCAGAGGAGACCATATCACTCTGTACACCTACCTTGAAAGGAGGTTGTAGTGAGATGGAGGTCGGTATCTTCTCCCAAGTAACAAGCAATAGAACAAGAGGAAATAACCTCAAATTGCGCCAGGAGAGGGTTAGATTGGGTATTGGGAAAAATTTCTTCCCTGAAAGGGTTGTCAAGCCCTGGAACAGGCTGCCCAGGGAAATGACAGAGTCACCATCCCTGGAGGTCTTGAAAAGATGAGTAGGTGTAGCACTTAAGGACATGGTTTAGTGGTGGATTTGGTAGTGCTGGGTTAATGCTTGGACTTGAGGATCTTAAAGGTCTTTTCCAACTTAAAATGATTCTATGATTCAGATTTTCTTAGTGTGAGAGAATTTGGACTCCGCTTCCCTGCAGAGTACCGTAACCACCAGGCCAGTAGGCTGATGGTGTTTCCAGCTCTGTTTTTGGAGCAAGGCATCTAGGCAGAAGGGATCACGCAGGTGTTGTAGAAGTTGAGGAGGAGCAAGTGGACTGGGACCCTGGTGATTGAGATGCCCAGCTGGAATTAAAGGCCCAGGTCTTTATATTCAGGTCTGTATGTATTTCAGAGAACTCTGCTAGACCTAGTTCTGATCACACATGGAAACGGGCTTAAAATAGTATGTGAAATCTTGGTTCTTACACGTACAAAAATAGATGTGTGATTTTTGCAATCTTGACTTTTTTCTTAATAGCATTAGTGTATATTTGAACATGGGAAGGATATTGGGATTCTCTTGGGTTTTGTTTTATTGCTTGTAAGAGTAGTCAACCTCAAAATTAGATGGTGTTATATTTTCATTGTGAGCACCCTTTCTTAGGTTATCCTAGCTTTTATCTTCCATTTTTTTAGGGATTCTTGCTCCAGTTCTACTTCATTATCAAGTGTCAGAGCATTAAAATTATTTCCTTGCTCTCATCCTAAATAAAGGGTTTTTTGTTTTGCTCTTTTTCTTTTGTGTTCCTTCATTCATATCTTGTATCCTGTTTTCTTCCTACTGCTTGCCTTTCTCCTTTTTCTTCCCCCAGTTCCAACTCTTAACAGTCAAGTGAATGAAATTATACTTGCATTACAGTGTTTTTCTGTGAGCTGAGAATTCCTTACCTAATGTGTTTTTGTAGATGGACTTTTAAGTGTGGCTAGGTAATGTATGGGATTTCCAAACTAGCATTTAGTTCAGCCCTTTAATTCTAGAGGTATCAGTATCTTCCACATCCCAATACAAGAGGAATACAAGAGAAACTGAGAATATTTTAAATTTCTAAAAGTTGATTCAAAAATGATCCAAATATGGCCAGTTGTGTTGTTCCTGTATCTTTTCACTGTGGTGTTAGAAACTTACTTTGTTAACATTGAAAATAAATTTCAACTTTAGACTACTAAATTTAGCTGTCATTCTAACTTAAAAAAATATGTAGAGTGTGCCTAAATAAGGTTTTATCACACTGTTTTATGATGATCACTGTTTTTTTCTTTTGATGTCCAGTTGTAAGGCAGTATGGCAGAAATGCTGTTTTCTCCCTTGTAGTTTGTTGTCAGAAGACTTCAAGGACAGAAGAAATGCTGAATATATGAGACTGTCTGTGCTAAAATCCTTTTGCTCTGTGTTGTGTAGGCTATCAAGTGCTAGCTCCCACTGCCTATTACGATCAGACTGGTGCCTTAGTAGTAGGCCCTGGAGCAAGAACTGGCCTTGGAGCACCAGTCAGATTAGTGGCCTCAACTCCTGTTATCATCAGTTCTGCAGCAGCACAAGCAGGTAAGTATCTGATCCTGCATGGAAGTTTCTTCCACTTTTGTACTGAATCTTAGCAGTAGTGTTGGTCGATGAGTATTTGCTATTGTTGATGTGTTTTGTATGCATCTGTGAAGTTTTCTACTTGTGAAGGATATACCATGCATTCTCTCTTTCTCGTTCTGTTGCCTCCCTTTGTCTGAGACACACTGTTGCTCAGAGACGTATTTTTCCTCCTTTAATTCAAATTTACAGTCCTCTCCCCATACATATACAGACATGTTTCTGCAACTGTTGTTGCTTGTCAGATACGAACATTTTTCTGTTTCCTCTCCCCATGCATATAACATGCACTTCTCATCAGTCCCCTTAATGGTGTCCTCTAGGAAGCATCATTTCATTGCTTCGGCCTGGCAGATGATGGAGTGCTCTGAGGCCTTGCTAAGCTTTTGTCCTGAAAGTGTTTTCTCTTGAGAAGTACAGCAAGGAAAAAAAACCAACCCTATAGAACAGACAGCAGAAGTGTTAGCTACTTCAAAAGTCTCTAGTTCTCTTTTTACAGTGATGGGGTCTGGTACTACTTTACCAAACCATTGTATTTATTGCATTTGTTAAATTAAAATCCAAAATCCTAGCAGCAGAGTAATTAAACTAATCTGCTCAGAAAATTAGATCTTAACTTAGTCTATAAGCGTCTTTCTTTATGTAGGACTCGCTTCTGACATTAGTAGCTGGAGATGTCTTTGAATGTCTCTTAGCTACAACTCTGCTATTGCAACTGGATATAAAAGTACAGTTTAGTAAACAGTAATGTCCTATACATTTACACTGAAAATTGGCTCAATTACATTAAAGTTCTACAGCCTTGATTAGCCTACAACGTATGCTGTCTTCATATTTTTTCCTCTGGTAATTAAGACTCTGTAATACTATAAGGTTTCTTTTAGTCCTTTAATATGTGAATTTCTGCTTAAGAGGGCTTCAGGAAAATACAGTTTAGCTCTGAATAGTCCATTTTCAGCCAGAAATGTTTGAGAGAGTAACTGTGATTGAAAACATGTGTTTTACAGCTGCAGCTGCTTCAGCTGGAGGAACAGCAAACAATCTCGCGGGAGCCACGAACGGTCTATTCCGGCCCCTTGGTGCCCAGCCGCAACAACAGCAACAGCAAACAAATAGTAGCCTACAATCCAATTCATTTTATGGCAGTAACTCTTTGACCAATAACTCCCAGAGCAGTTCCCTTTTTTCACACGGTCCTGGCCAACCAGGCAGCACATCTCTTGGCTTTGGAAGTAGCAGCTCTTTAGGAGCAGCTATCGGCTCTGCACTTGGTGGATTTGGCTCATCAGGTAGGTTGTTAATATAGTGAGGAAATTCTGTGAGACTTTTGTGTTAAGCAGAAAAATGTAGCTGTGTCCAGACATATTATATTTGCATACATTTCTAAAAAGAATGCAAAAATTAGATTTTTCAGGTTTAAAACAAATTACAGGGAAAGAAAAAGGGTTTTTTAATTTCATTTGGGCTCTGTATGCAAGGTGCATTTTTGAAGAATATCCTGTAGTCATAGATATCTTCAAAATAGTTTTCCATATTGAGCACTGTACTCTGCCCCACAAGTTTGTTACTGCTTTTAGTAAGCTTTTTTTAATTTTCAAGGAAGTGTTTAAAGTAACAGTTGATGACATTTAAACTGCGTTCTTTTGTTGTAATTTTCATGTCAGGAAAATTCCTATTTTGTTAAAGAATTAAATAGCATATGACTTTCCAAATTTGATCTCATATTGAAGTGTTTGTTTCCGTAACATTTTTCATAGGATTTATAAAGTAGAAAGACTTAATACCCAAGAACAGTCCTTGTTAACTCCAGTAGGTTTAGTCTTAGATACAGTTAAGACTAAATAGTTCTGTGCAAATTTGGGGCCTTAAATTATTTCAATAGATGCTCCTAAATATTATCAACCTGCTTGTATTTAAAAAAAACCAATCAATGTAGCAATGATATTTCTGCTTTATAGCAGAAATTTCTTAATTCACACGGTTTTCAAACGTGCAAGGTAGGTTTTCTTATTTCAGATTCAGTATTAGTAAGGCAAGTGAAATAACTTTTCTAAAGAATATTTCCTTTGACTGTTAATCTGTAAATTACAGCACTGAATTGTATTATTATTAATAATAGTAATTTATTGATTGTTTATAATGTTGCGTATCTTGTAGATGGGTAGAAATTGAGAGACATTTATGTGCTCTAACATTATTCTTAACAAAATTAAATGCCCCAAGGGAAGGGGAAATACATTAAAATTTAAATGTCGAAAGAAATCTTAAAAGTGAAGATTATTACAAGGTAGCTTAATATATGGACAGTCTGAAGTGAAAACACACCCTTTAGGGTTAAACTGTGATACTTGTTGTTTGGTAGCTAGGTGAAGGTGAACAGTGGCATTAAATGTACTGTGTACCAATTGCATGCCAACACTCTCTCAATGTTGTTTTTCATCAAATCCTGAAAAATTATTTACTTTAACAAAGCTAATGCTAGGAAATCCAGAATCAAGTTTTACACTGGCCCTCTCTAATATCTGATATTAAACAGTAGAGTAGGAGAATCTAAACATGCCATCTTTAATTTAAAACAAACAAAAAAGTTGAGGCTACTCACTTATTTTTCCATAATAACACAGCAGATAAATCCTATATACAAAGTATTTATGCTGTCCAAGTGCATATTTTCTAATGTAATTTGCTGTGAGCTACTTGTAGGGTTTCAGTGATAGCAGCTGTGTTTTGCTCTAGGTGCAGTTTCATTTCATTGATAGATAATGATCATAAGTATAAGCATGTTTAATGCAGTGCACCCATTTTAAGTCTCTAGGTAGAACAGTTTTAAGTCATAAAAATCTTTTATCCAGTGTTGTCACAAGGATGTCCAGAGAATACAAATTTTAGTTGTGTTTAAGAAGAACCAGCATAGTTCTTCCTGGCACAGGAGATCAAGCCTTTTTCTTGTAGCAAAGGTCAGTGCCAGAGCTGTGTCCAAAGCCTTCAGCATAGAGACCGTATACTGAAATTTTGCAGGTGTATCCCAGGTGATTTAATTAGTGTGGTAGTTTAAGCAGGGAAGCAGGAAGCCTATGCTTTTGCAGTTTGAGAAGTGCTGATGAAAGGTGCTATCTAAACCTGAAATATTTTTTGGTAGTATTATTGGAATGAAACCACATTGAAAGTGCCCGTCTGCCAAGTATAAACTGTACTTGCCATAATAGCCACTTCAAAAATGCTTCCTGATTCTTTTTTTAAGAGTTCCTGACCTGTATGTATATATGAATTAAATTACACAGTTGAGTACTTTACAAATGGTGCTAAGGCATGTTGAGGTAAATTAAAAACAAGTTTAATTTTTTATTTGCCAGAGTTTCAGCTTCTTTGTGTTGTAAAGGTTGAATTTCAGTTAAAATATAGCCATGAAGACTGACATATGGCAATACAGATCTTGCCCTTATGTTTTCAGTTGTTGCAGGGGAAAAAAAATAGCTCTGCAAAAAAATGCAAAGATGAGCATGTTCTGGCTGAACGACTGAACAATAAAGTAAAAAAAAAAAAACAAACCAGGAAGAGGCAAGCATACCATATAAATAGCTGTATGTACTTTACAGTCTCTCCTCTTTAATTAAACAGTTGTCCATACTCCATTTTAAAGGTTGAGGTACGTAAGTTACTGCAGCTTAACAGGTAACTAAGAATTAGATCAGCCGCGGCAGCTTTCCAGATGCCTGCTTTTGACTTGTAACAAGTGTGAAGTATAATTACATTGGCTCAGACAATGGAGAAGAGGGGTAAGCTTGTTCAGTTACCTTCTGAGTTTTTGTGAGCTTTGCTTGTGTGTGTGTGAAGATGCAGCTCAGCTGCTTCACTTGTTAAGCTGCAGTAATTTTGCTGTGTAAGAAACCCTGAAAGAAGGCCTAAAGTTGGCTTAGCTCTTTTTCATAGTTGGAAAAATAGCAGTCCATCATGCAGCATTTTAACATTCACATAGTTCACCAGCTGGGTCAGAACCTGTAGAGCTAGTTTCAAATCTGGAGATTTCTTTCACCTGTTGCCTTAACTTGCTCTTCTGATTTCTTACTTTCAATCTCCTTGCCTAGTTAGTCCAGTATATCTTCCTTCTGGCTTCTCCTCTAGTATGTCCTCCTTCCCAGTTTCCAGGCAACATTTATCTCCCACTTCCCTCCCCTCTCTTAAATATGTTTCCGTTTCTGCTTGTACTGTGTGGTGTTCCCATCATCAGCTTACTCTTCCAGTCTTTTTGCCCCACAGTAACATATACCTTCCACAGCCTAACTTTCCTTCAGATCTTTCTTTTCATCCTCAGTCCCACTGGTTTTGAAAGTGCTTGCTGGTTTTCTTGCAGTCTCCTTGTTGGCTCCTTTGTCTGACCTTTCTCTCCTCCTGGTTCTGGTTTCTTACTCTCTTCCTTCCCCACCCCCCCTTTTCCTGATCTATTTCTTGTGTTTGGCTTTTGTCTCCTCTGCATTTGAAGTAGCAAACTTCCTTTCCGCACTGCCCGGTGGGCTTTCCAAACACGAGGTGGAATCTTGAACAGCAGTCCATTTTTGGCACGGCATACACAAGTCTAGAAGTTCAGTTGCAGGCAAAACCTTTGTCAGCCATCTCGGATGTGCCATACATGGCCAGGAGTTTAACAGCTATCTATGTGGTAGATCTGTGCTGAACCTCTGAACTGTGATTTTGCTAAGACTTTAGCTCAGTCAAAGAAAGCACGAAAATAAAGGTCTCCTGTTGCTAGCACATTGGTTTGAGTACATGAAGGCATTGACTTCTCAAATAATAGGTGGCTGGATTATTTTGCCAAGGTTAAAGCATTTTTCCTTGCCTGTTTTTCTGAAATGGCAATGTTGTTTGGGCAGAACTTTGAAAGAATTGGTTCAGACAGGTAGTTGGCATGAACAGTATTAGCCAAGTTGCTAGTGTTAGGAGAAAACAAAGTAGTGTCTTAAAATGGGAAGTATCAGGCGACCTTTATTTTGGGTCATGCTGCCAGCTTTAGTAGGAAGGTTTCTGACAAGGGTAAAGATGATGGAAGTATAAATTCCAGCCTTTCCCTTTAAGTTGAAATAGAAATCAATTTTCTAAATAATGTTCTAGTGTTAGAACTAGGCAGTCTGGTTTGATACTTCACTGGTATGCAGCAGATACCAGAATTTAACATTTCTAAAAACTTCTTATTGTTCTCCCAATTTATCCTAGACTGTTCATTGCCCTGCTGAAAGATGCTGTGCAGGATAACCAGTCCTTCACTAATACACTGTTATCCGAAGCTTCTAGGCTAATTTGACTTTCAGAAATACTGGTAGCAGAAAAACTACATTTTTAGATTCTCACCTTAATGTTCCTATCTCTGTTCTGCTTCTCATCTTCTTCTTAGCCTATTCCTTCTTTGTAATACCTTTTCAAAGCACTTCTCTGAGAACCATAATTCTCGTAGGGAATTTTAAGCAGTCATTTTTTTCCTACAGGTGAGGGGTTCTCAAATGAGAGGAAGTTTAGAAACAGCTGAACAGCAACATAAATTATTTTTTGAACCCTTCAAACAACAACCATCAATTTTCTCTAGCCTTTTTCCTGAAGTCAGGTATCACTGTCTGACTCATGATTTATGGTGGAAAAAATTTCTGAGAAAGTTTAGTGGGAATATTTTTAGAATCATTTATTCTCTAAAGTGACGGTGTAATGCAATCTCACAATTACCGTATTTGTCCCAAAACCTGAAGCCAGGCAGTTAAAACAGAGTACTGCAATATTACCGTGCGAAGTCTAGAATGAAATGTTGAAAGACGTGGGCTTTGGTGAAATTACTTATCCGTGGTATGTTTATACCCACTTAGATTTACTTAAAAGCATGTGTGGTTATCGCAGTAATTGTCTTTGTCATAACGATTGCTGTAATTATTGTGATCGCATCTGTTATTGCCCAGCTGTAGTTGGGGATAGGTTTTATTCAGTTGACACTGTGTAATTAGGGTCTTTTTATTTCTTCCTCAGTTGGCAGTTCTGCAAGTAGTAGTGCCACAAGGAGAGATTCTCTATCTACTAGCTCTGACTTGTACAAAAGATCTAGTAGCAGCCTAGCACCCATAGGGCAGCCTTTTTACAATAGTCTGGGATTTTCCTCCTCTCCAAGTCCAATAGGCATGCCTCTGCCAAGCCAAACGCCAGGACATTCACTTACGCCACCGCCATCACTTTCATCACATGGATCCTCATCCAGTTTGCATTTAGGTAAAAAAAAAACCAAAAACAAAAAACCAAAAAACCCTTTTTGTTTGTATGTGTGTATGTATTTCTATGTGTAAAATATATGTTGCATAAGAGATGTCACGTTACCTTTGCTGTTAAACAGTTTTGTAATGAAGTGGGGCCATTCCCGAGAGGTGAGGAGCACCTCAAAAGCTCCTTGATTTGACAGCGGAGGGCACTCAGCTTGTTGCACTATCGGGCCAACAACTGATTTTTCTTCCCTTGCAGAAGCCCGATAGAGAGCCCAGTAAGATGTGCTGGTCCTTTTTATATTGTGTTTCTACAGTATGACAAGCAAAGGTGTATCATTTTTGTTTCTACTTCATTGTATTACCACTTCAAGGACATTTTAGGATGATAAGGTGTTTACCAGTGAAGTGATTTTCACTACTGCCCCTTACCATCATAAAGTAGAAAAGTGAACAAAGCTCACAATATAAAATTTGTTGAAAGGTGATTTTTGAATCTGTGAGCCTACTACCTCATGGCCCAGATGCTTTGCCAGGAAGACAATGGGCTGGTGGATAAAAATAAAATGCATTGGTGAAATAAGTAGCAAAAGTTTTGTTAGTGGCTCTCTGTTACGGGCTGTATTTTTAAGGAGTGATAATAGAAGTCTTTCAGAAAGATTTTGAACTAGTTAGATGATCTGGGACCTCAGCCTCTTTTTTTAAAAAATAAAATAAAATTTAAAAATCTAAAAAACCCCACCAGAACCTACAGTGTGTTTAGAAGAGAATGCCTCTAACCTGAGGCTACTTGATAAACTTCCCTTTTTTTTCAGTGCAAATATTTGTGGTCATTTGATTTGGATGCTAAAATCATACAATGAAACTGGATGTAATTTCAAGACTGCGTTGCCTGTTGCTCCAGTAACTTCACAGTTTGGTACATGTAATAGGCAACCCAATCCCCTGTACTTCTGCTAGTGCAAATAAAGCAGGAAAACAACTTAAAAGTGCCTACCAAAATACGCTTGAAGTGAGAAATGTGTGAGTGATTTGTTAAACAAGGTTAAAAGTAATTTAAATATATTACAGTTCAGTATCCCCCTCATGGTTAAGTGCTGAATACCCAAAGTAAAACTGGGCACGGGGATGTTTCAGCACGTTTTATTTTTTTTACTTACCTTTTTTCCTTTTTCAGGTCTACAAAGTGCACCTTTGGGCTGAGACCAAGCATGGAAAGTTTCAGCCCAAATGGAGGCTTTTGAGAAAGTTCTGAACATCTGACAATGGGGTTATCATGGAAATCTTTTTCTTTCTTTCTTTTCAAAGTACTCTCACAATAGTTTTCATATTACTGAAAACTATACTTAAACCAAATTTTGGAAGGCATTATCTAAAATTCAGAACATTTCAAGTTTTGTGTTGTTTCACATTTGAGAAATGTTAAATAAAAGACTTTTTCAGTTCTGAGAAAATAAGCTGCAATCAGTATAGAGGATTAACTCTGTCAGCAGAAATTGTTAAATACTGATTTCGATCCATTTTGGACCGTTTGGCAGTGTGAACTAAGCATAATAGCTTGTTAAAATCCTCTACTAGATCAGTGTGTAAAGGCCAGAATGTACAGTTGTACTCTGAAAATTGGCACAACCTTGTTGGCTTCCATGTGCACTGCTGCTTCATCTTCACAGTGAAGGGGACCTTTGCTACATGTAAACTTTCTGCTACTGTACCAAATCAATCTGAAATTCCAAAGTTGAGATCTTCTGCGTTTTTGCTTTCACAAAAATGCAGTAACTTTTTTAGCATTTCCTGCACTCTGCCTTGTGTTGTATCTTTGCACAGTTACGTCCAGGGTGCACCATTGTAAAAAGTTGAAGACTTTCTGGAGTTAATTGTCTGTTCTGTTAAATTTATTCTGGCATCTTCATCAACCACTCCTGGAAGCATTTGTTTTGTTCTCACTTATAAAAAAAAATTAAAATAAAAAGGCAAAGCTTTCTCACTAAATGAGAAGTTACACCTGAAATGAAACAAGGAGCGTATTTTAACAAGGGTGTGATTGTCACACAGTCACTTTTCAGAGTGCAACAACATTGTAAGTTCATGTCTGCATGCAGTTTCCAGTGGTATTCTGATAATGCCTGTCAAATGCAGCTCTCCCTCCACCTCCAAAACTTACTGTCCTACCTGCTTGTATCAACAGGTTCAGTTAAGTTGAACTCCTATTTTAAAATGGGCATCAAACCCGGTTGCTCCCGTTTCAGCCACTAGAATTCTTAGAGCACAATACTGGGAAAGGGTGCATGGTTTTATAACCCCTTTGTCAGACACTGCTGCAATTTGTAGCTTAAAAGACCAATTTCCCTTTTACAAGATATTTGTGGTATTTGACTGTTTTTATCTCTTCTCACCAACTTCTATTCAGCATCCTAAAACAGGAATGTGCTAATGACTTTGTTCTAGTGTCAGTTTTCCTGTATTAGGTGGAATTTTTTAGTTGTCTGTAACTGCTTCTTCACTGTAATTAGTTGGAGCAGTAAGGTCATGAATTTGAACTACCCTTTCACTCCCAAGGACTAAAAACTGCCAGAGGAAGTATTTTTCCTATATTATAACAAATCCTTTTAGATTGGTAGTGTTTACTGTGTTTGGTGGTACATTGCAGCATTTTAAGGGTTTGGTGTAGAGTAGGATTTTTAAAATCTGGGCTTTTAGAGGTAATTCTTTGTGTTACAAGCCAAGTTTGTGAGTGGTTTAGATTTGTGTTGGTTTATCTTCAGAAGTGGTCATTCTGGGCCCCTTGGCAAGGCAGTGTGGGGAACTTTGCATGGCCTCTGCTGTGTACCTACTCTGTAGGGCTTTGGTAGACCAGGCATAGTAAGCACTTGCATTGATTCATAAAACGTACATAGATAGATAGATAGATAGATGTGCATGTGATTCTGTTTTCCATATGAAGATTAACTTTTTAGCTGAGGATGAGATGAAGGTACTTTTTGCAGATGTAGAAATCAAGTTTAAAGTATGCATATACTCGTATGTGTTTTACTAGAAAATAAAACTGCTGACTGATTTAAGCAGGAGTTACTGTGCAGTAAATCTGTTCTGTGTCTTGGTTAGAAATGATAGAAGAAATACTTTGGTGATAAATACTAACAGACTAATGCTGTCAAAATAAATGTGCCTAGATGTAGTTTTTAGTATTTTGTTCATGTTCTCCTTTACATTAAATACACTGTACCTGTTGAGGAGTTAGTAATTTAATGTGCTTTGTGTCCTTAAAGCTTAGTAAGGCTCTGTTTTAGATGGTCTGTATCTCCTACATACCTCTGTGCCTCTTCGTCCCTGTGGACTTAGGTTCCATTAAAGAGTGGGACAATTTAATAGTATTAATTGCATTGGAGATCTTGGTTTTACAAGATCAGAAGTGATAGCCAAGTGATTATCTGAAGAATGGACTGCACACTTTATTCCCCAACAGTCTGTAATTGCGTGGCTATCCTGATGCCTGATAATGGTCTTTTAAAATGTCGGTGTTAGCAGAAATGTTTAGATGAGGTGCTTTATTCACTAGGGTATGTTCCTCACAGAATTTATAAGACTTAGGCTGTTACCTTTCTAGTTTGGAGCCAGAATCTGTAAAACAAATGTCCAGGGTTCCTGAAGAGCAGGGGAGTGTGGTAGGCTGACCAGACTGGGGCAACCAGAATTCAGATTTCAGTTTTCCTTTTCTAAGCTGTTCACACTCAAGAGTTTTCAAGAAGGAGACCAGGTGTCCTTAATGTCCACACTAATGCTTTGGTGGTTTTGGACTAAGTAATAAGTACAATATTGAATAAAATAGTCTATCGTATACAAGAGTGTATCTGCATATAATAACTGCTTGTGACAGTATGCTTTTATTTTGGGGGTTTTACTGCTTTTCAAATCTGCGAAGTTGTCACTGAGCTATAACACAGCTGCTGTAATAAAATATTACATGAGAAGAAAAGCTAATTACCTGTTAAGTTACTGCTTTTTGTGGTAATGTCCACGGTTTTACAAGGTTAAGCTTTGCGTGCTTTTGCAGTATGACAGGACAGGTTCTTCTAGGCAGATTGGATATGTTTTCAGCCTTCCTCTATTATGATCCTGCTTAACGTGATCATCTTGGGTAGTTTCACAGGCTAGACAGGAGTCTCCCAGCTGCAGCAGTCATCTTACAAGTCTTAAAAAGGGATGGTTCCCAAATTAGACTGAAGAAAGACTTGATAATCCCGAGTGTGAAATGTATTGTATATGTGCAGTTCTGTTACACATGTATAGCATGCTTGTTAACAGCTACCAAGTTCCTTAATTTCTTATTTAATTGCTGGATAAATTGTCACATTTGATTAGACTTACATGAATGCTCAGCTAAAGAAAAAAAGAAAAAAGCTGAAGCATTTACTGGTTCACGTGTGCAATTCTATGACTGTGTATGCTAATTGGAGCCATGCAGTTTGTGAGTATATAATCAAAACTCCCCGATTAGTTTCTGGCACAGAATTGAACGTGTGATCAGTGGAGCAACAGAGGCCACGACAGCAAAGTGGCCTCTAAGGCTTCCTTTTAAACGGGCTTTGCTGCCCTCTCGTGGCATTAAGCGCAGTTACTACACAGCATTTACCGGGAAGCTAGGGTTTCATTCATATATTTAAATAATCTAGACGGGAGATACCATGATTTCAGCTGCATAACGTTTTGTTCCTTGGAAGGCTGTTCCTAGAAGGGAAGTGACTGCAGAGCATCGCTGTGTACCGCTTCACCCCGTTGGGTTTCTTTCTGTCTGTTGGTATCTCTTTTTTGGAAATAGCGATTGTCAGTGGAAACTAAAAATGAGAGTTAAAAAAACCTTGATTTTTCTAGCTGTAAAGAATTAAGAGGCTTTAATTTAAAAGAAAACCTAGAGGTTTTTAAAAGGTATTGTGGGGCATAAAGTATTTACTGATTCTATACTGATTCTGACCACTGAATTTTGAAAACTAATTGCAAAATAAATACTAATTATTACTCTTTTAGGGCATAATGCTATACAGTGCAATAAATGTGATGCTTGATATGTCTTGCAGAACACTAACATCTCAGATTCTGGTATTGCAATTTGACCTTTCAAAGAAGATACCTTTACTATTAATACATTACTGGCCCACTGTAACACTGTTGTTGCCTGGCCTTATAAATACTTGAAACCAAAAGAAGGCTTGGCTGGGGCACTGTCAGCTGTTTTTTTTTTTCTTTTATTCTTTTTATTTTTAATTAATTTTGTAATAGAGCACCATTCAAACAGCACGTACTGCAATTTGTTTTGAATTGAAAGGTAGTGATCTGTTGACTTGGAAAGGGCTTTCAGTTATTGAGTCACTTTCTAGATACTTTGCAGGGACACTGAAAATGCTTTTTTTTTCCAGTTCATGCTTGATAATTTTAGGTTGTTTTGGGTTAGTTTTTTTAAGTAGTAGAGTTTAGGTTTCCAGGTGGGAATTGTCTTTGACTATTTCTGCTTGTAGTATAGTAGCAGTATCTCTTTTAAAATTATACTGTAGTTGGAAAAGTTGCTTTGTTTGCATGCTTGTTATGTTAACTGCTGCCTGTTGTAAAGTGGAGGGGAGAGAGGCTCAGAGTGACAAACTGATGAGAGAGCAGTATGTGAGGAGAAATTCACAGGACTGGGAGGTGATGATAGCTGTAGGTGGAATCACTAACAAAATTGAGCATGACCTAAACATAGGAAGGCAATTCAGTTCTTAGAAAGTAAGAAAAGATAAAGTGTAGTGAGAGTGATGAAAGTTTTTGCAGCAAGGAAAGGACTTAATGTTTCTAAAAGGAGCTTCAGTTTGGTATCTCATGGTTGTTTTAGAATTAAGTAGAGTGTTCTTAGTTAGCTGGTTTGAAATTTGACACATTTAGTGCTTACAAGAAGTACCAGATTGAAAGCCTAGGATGCTGAAGTCATCAGATACCCTGCAGAACAGGTACAGTGTGACAGGAGGCACCGTGTGTGCCACCCGAAAAATGCCCTTTTGCAGTAGGTCGGAAAGGTACCTCAGCAGGGACTGAAGGGTAGTTCAGATTTCATGGTCCATTTTGAAAGAATTGGCTACTTTGAGACTGCCAACAAGAGTAAGTCAGTATTACCTGTGGAGATTTGCCCACTAAGCTCAGGCCCACCCTGTTCTAAAGTTTCTGTAAGTCTGGGTGGGTCCTCACTTTACCTGCTTCATTATATTCTTCTAATGACATTTCTTTTCCTGGTGCCCTTCACATAAAGTAAAAATGAGGAGGAAGATAAAGCTCCTCCAGCCATAATGAGGTGACTATAAATAACAAGGCAACGCTGTTGTTTTCTTTGGCTCCAGGGTGTATCAGTAGTTGTAGTACACTTACTGTTTTGCTGTTGCTTATTTTCCTTACGGCTTTTACTGACAGAGCTGCTTCCTTGTAGGAGGACTGACAAATGGTAGTGGTCGCTATATTTCTGCAGCACCTGGAGCCGAAGCAAAGTATCGCAGTGCGGCAAGTACCTCCAGTCTTTTTAGCTCCACCAGTCAGCTCTTCCCTCCTTCACGCCTTCGGTACAGTAGGTCTGATATTATGCCTTCTGGACGTAGTCGATTGCTGGAAGATTTCCGAAACAATCGTTTCCCTAATCTTCAACTAAGAGACCTTGTTGGACATATTGTTGAATTTTCCCAAGACCAGCATGGTTCTAGGTAATTATTATAGTAAAGTTAATAACTTAATAATATTTTACTGCTTTGATACTGTTATATTAACATGAAACATTTGAATGAGCTGCTAGGCATCTTAATACAAAGCATGCCTTTAATTGGAGCACATGTTCTTACACTGACCTTCTTCTCTAGGAAATTTCATTACAAAAGCAGTATAAATGTAGCTGCTCGCTTATAGAAATTCTCAGTGTAGAAATACCCTCATAACTAGACTTGTAAACTCTAGTATTTAGATACCAAAAAGGCGTTGATTAAGAAAACAAAGTATCTGGCGTCTGGAATGTAAACCTATTTTTAAGCAATGCACCATCAGGTACTTGGTTATTGTTATTCTTTTCATCTTTAATCCTTTTCACATGAAAGTTTTTTTAAGTATCATTTTACTAAAATGTATCCTTTTATATGCAAAGGCACTACTTTCATTTTAATTAAGTTTTATAAATGTTGACTGCTTGCTTTAGAATTTTTGAGGTGTCTCATTGAAACAGCGTTTGAGAGGTTTTCCTGTTACTTACGTAAAGCACCATGTTTGGTTTTTTGCACTTAGATTTATACAGCAAAAGCTGGAGCGAGCTACTCCAGCTGAGCGCCAGATGGTATTTAATGAGATCCTGCAGGCAGCATATCAACTGATGACCGATGTGTTTGGAAACTATGTAATACAGAAGTTCTTTGAGGTAAGCATAACACTAAGTGTGTGAACAAAAATGCAAATGAAATGCTGTAAAATCGGATTAAGTTTAAATTTAACTGTTTTTAGCTGAACATCATAGCAGAATTTTACTGGACTCGTACCACGGAACCCAAGCGTAAAACGCTGCACGCATTTTCTGTTCTGTGTCTCCTGCCTTCTTTTGTAATGGTACGGTTTTTCTTCACCACGGTGTGTACCACCAGTGTAAACATCGGTGAACGTGCAGGCTGCACACTCAGGCTTTGCGAGCCTTTTAGCGTAACTTACATTCTCAGCAGATGATGGGGGATATAAAGATTTGCAGGATACTTCTTACTGGTTACTGTATCTTGTTAAAGAGCGGGTCTGGAAAATGCTCTTGCACCCAAATAAATAGCTGTGTGGACTTCATCCAGTGCTGTATATGAGGAAACTCACATAAAATGTATTGAGGCAGAAGAACTTTGAGGAAGGATGTAATAAGATACACCCAATACTGCTAAAACTAATATTTAAACTAGCTTTGGTTTCTGTTAAACACTATAGGATTAAAAAAAACCAAACCCTTTTCAAAGTGTTTCAAGATTTGACTTACATTCAAAGAAAAAAAAATAAAAAGCCTGTGATCTGGAAAAAGTTATATGTAGGAAAAGTATTTAGCATAGTGTACTTTAAAGCAAGGACCGTATCAAAGTATCTGGGTGGATAGAAGGTGAAGCTGGAAAACGTCCAAGAAGTGAGATGCTTTCTGTAAACAGGAATGTAGTTTTTAATGAGTAATCTGTGAAATGGTGTGCTCACTTTTTTTTTTTACTTTATATTCTTTTTTACAAATCAAAATTTCCTCTGAAAAGCATGGCTGAGGTATGGTATGTAAGATCTTGTTCAAGGTTCATCTGTTGCTGGTTTTTTTCCATAATGTTTGCTCAGTTGGATACCTAGATAATCCTTGCCAATTGAGTGCTGTCATCTTAGTTCTGTGGAAGATTCCTCAAGAAAAAAAATGTGCACTGGGCCTTAGATGTACTAAAGGACTTAGTTCATTATTTAAGTAGTAAAGCAAAGTTGTTTGAGCTTTCTCCAGAGCCTTTGGTGACTACAGGCATGGGGTTTGACAGTTCTCAGCAGTGCTGCTTGGATGTTGCTGATGCCACCCAGCTGTCCCAGTGATCGCTTCCGTGTGGTCTCTTGTACTGTGCCAACTCAGGAGCTTGTGTGGGATCTGGGAACAGGGGTGTGGGATTATTATGGAGCTTGACTGGCTTCTGCTCTGCTCATGAAGGTTGTAGTAGCACTGTGGAGGGAATACTATGGACAGAAATTAGCTACTGCTGAAAAACATTGGTTGAATGATACTCTAATGCAGCCAGTGTACAAAACCATTTTGATTTTGCTCTGCAAAGCTCAGGTATTTCTAGATTTCCCAAAGCACCCATGGTAAGAATGATCATTCAAGAATGAAGTTGCCAAGAAACTACTTCAGGGGTTGAAATCTTGCCCCCTCCACCACTTCGTGTTACAGCTTGCTTACTGTATGCAGGTTGTAAGGTACACTGCCCAGTACAAATTTGAGATAGCAGAGAAAATCTGATTCAAATTAATATGTTATAGTAATTGTAATTGACTGGTACAATTTGTCTAAATTAGTGAGTTACTTCACTTATTCCTACAGACAGACAAGTACAAACTACTTCGGTTTCTTCTGTTGTCTTTCAAGGTCATGCATTTGATGTGTGACTGGAATGTGGAATATTACAAAACATTGCATTTAGAAAGTAAAAGCATCTGGTAAATATACCCACCAAAAACACAAAGGGAAAAACCATTCACGGTGTGCAGTAAACGTGTAATACATCATGAAAGTACTTACTCTGACGTGAATTTTAGCATGCTGCAGTATGTCTTAATTTGTTGACGGTGTCTTTATTTTCTTGTAGTTTGGAAGCCTGGATCAAAAGTTAGCCTTAGCAACACGCATACGAGGTCATGTTCTGCCATTAGCCCTACAGATGTATGGTTGTCGTGTTATTCAGAAAGCACTTGAGTCAATCTCACCTGACCAGCAGGTAATTGTAAGTTAGAGCAATACTTTTCTTAAATTCTATTTCTTTTTATTGCATCCATCTTTTTACTTGCTTAAATTGTTGATCATTCCCTTCATTATGAAATGCCCTGGGGACTAAAGTAGTTGTTTAAATGGAAATGCTGAGGTACACAAGTAAACCACTAGTGAATATGAAGACTGGACAGCTAGGATGAAATGAAATAAACCTTTGAGGAGGGAGAAAAAAAATCATTGTAAAGACAAGGATAACTTTTTTTTTCCAGAATGAAATGGTGAAAGAGTTGGATGGTCATGTCCTGAAATGTGTGAAAGATCAAAATGGAAACCACGTTGTACAAAAATGTATTGAGTGTGTTCAACCCCAGTCGCTCCAGTTCATCATCGATGCATTCAAAGGCCAGGTAGTGTCAAGAGTTCATTTCCTCTTCTGCAGGGCTGCTTTGATTTGCATATTTTTTTTCCATCATTTGCCATGGACAAGGTAGTGTTAACACGTTGCAGTCCGCATGTTTGAAGTTGGATAAAAAGGGATGATAAAATGGAATAACTGTTAGACAGTTGAATAGTGTAAACAGATGAGTCTGTTGGAGGTGAGGCTCCAGAAAGACATGTTTGGATATATTACAATACAAATATAATGTATTATATAGAATATATTATAAATAGCAAAAGAGTTATTTGGCTTAAGACCAGGCTTTCTGTTTGAGTTTTGTGATATGCCATTTTGAATTTCCTTTATAGCTTTTAACATTGCCGTTTTTGATGTAACAATAAAATATCTGCCCTCTAGCATGTATTTTCTGTTAGAATTTCTGTTTTCTTATTATGTAGCTTATGTTGCAAGCCTGTTTTTCAGTGTTGCCCAGTTAATGTCTATCAGTAAGGAAGTACTTTGAGAAATACGCTGCTCTGTTCCCTACATATGGGCCAGTGTTAAGTGAAGGGGGGCAGCGTTTGTTTATTTAAAGTTGAGGGTTTCATTTTTAACAAAAAAGTTATTCATATAAGATTGATATTGTGCTGCAGGCTAGAGAGTATGCTGCAGCTAAATAAGATTTTAATACTCTGAGACAAATGTGTACTTTTATAGTCTTGAAGAATTGTAAAAACCTTACTAACTTGGCTGTGTTACTAAGTTTTACTTTAATGGATGGCCAAATACATTTCGTAACTAAATCTGTAATATCTTTCTCTCACATTTTACACCACATTACTGCATGAATTACTGTTGTACATAGTAGTAAATGGCATACCAAGGTTCCTAGGGTCGGGTCTTTTTACATCAAAAAGTGTCTATGAAGTAGATGAAATGCAGTTTCTAAACTGTAAATAGAGCCCTTTGACTAAAACATGACTGTTTATTTACTGTGCATCCATCCTCAGCTCCAAGTAATTATATGTAAAAAATATTAGCTAATACAAAGTGGCAAATGAAAAATACCACACTTAGTCATGTCATGTAACAAATGCGTATCTTTTCCACCTGCCTGCATCCTTGGGCTCCATGTCAATTCAGACACGGTTCTGTGCTCAGTTCTGACCGACACTGGTTGATCATAAGTCTTCTGAATTAATCCCCAAAACAAACCTGGCTTCTGGAGAAGCAAACAAAAGGAATAAGCAAGATTTGACTGTACATTTTGAATACTTATTTACAAACTTGGTATCTGTAACTGGGAGCCTGTTGTTTATGCTGGAATGTGAAATTACTGAAAATCAGCCACAATAATTATAGGAGTAGTTGAATTCCATTTTGAACATGACAGTATTGCTATATCTGTAAAATTCGGTTGGTTTAACTCCATTTTGCAATCCTGTTTTAAGGTGTTTGTACTTTCAACTCATCCATATGGTTGTAGAGTAATTCAGCGTATCCTGGAACACTGTACTGCTGAGCAGACTTTGCCAATCTTGGAAGAACTGCATCAACACACGGAACAGCTGGTGCAGGTTAGTGCATATATTCATTATTTAATGCCTATTAGAGCTTTGTTGTTGTCATTTTTTTCCTATTTGTTAGTTTAAGAAAGAGTAATTGCATGTGCCTCTTTAGTTTTGTATACATTGATTTTTTTTGTTTTTCTTTCCTTCCATAGTTTTAATGAAAATGAATTTGGAAGTTGGGAGGCAAAGAAGATATAAAAAGCCTTTTTCTATCACTTGTGACTGTAGCTTCCAATATACATTGTAAATGCACAGAATTAGTATATTATTGCAAAGATTGCCTTTTTATAATTTCTCTTGATTCACTCAGGTGTCCTTTAGGTAACTTCTAATAATGTGTGAACACAAAGACATTGTCAAAAATACACACGTTGCATATTCTTACACAAAAAGGGCATCTTTTTTAAAAGAAGGCAAAAGACCTTACACAACATCATTTCCTGTCTTGGTCTCAGGTGAACAAAATGAGTGCTACAGATGGCTTTGAAATCAAATCAGTTTAAAATACTGGAAGGGACTTGGTGTTCAGTAGGAATTTCCACATATAAAAGGGCAAAAATTGCCTTTTGCTACATATTGAGTCAAGTTTATTTCTTAATGGTTTCTTGTACATACAAGTCTCTAGTTAAAACATAACGGTATTGGGGGAACCAAAGTTCAGGAAGATACGGCTATTAGAGAATGATGATCTCAATTTTGAGGACTTTCTTTAAGAGGTTAAAAGGTCCTCTAGCAAAATGCTGGTTTTAGGGATTATTAATGTAAATTTTGTGGTCCATCAGATAATTAATGATGCAGTATTTCTTGCATCACGTTGTTTCTGTAATGTTGACATAACTGTATTTTTGCTTGTATCTGTGCAAGTAGTAATTTGAACGTTTACACAAATATACAAAAGCTGTATGGATTACTTGGTATGAACACAAAAGAAAATTGAAGTCATCTTATTTTCAGGATCAATACGGAAATTACGTTATTCAACATGTACTGGAGCACGGTCGTCCTGAAGACAAGAGTAAAATAGTTTCAGAAATCAGAGGAAAAGTTCTAGCTCTGAGTCAGCACAAGTTTGCCAGGTATTCCACAGCCTTCATATATTAAAGGTTCACTGACTTTTAAAAGTTGCAGTATTTGATTTACTTCTTGTGTTACAAAAAGGATACGTGTAACTTGCCTCCTGAAACTTCTTGTTTTTATAGAGATGAACAGTAGTGCTATTTTATGCAAGATGTGAGGAAAGGAAAGGGGAAATGCTGTTCAGTAGCAAAACAAAGAAGATTCCGTGGGTTTATGGGATGGTTTTTGTTCGCCTTGTAAAGTGCAGGGAATGAGTCCCAGGTCTGCACGTGAGGATCCCCAGAGCCAGGTGAACAGCGCTTCTAGAGCTTCCCTGATGCGCTGATTATGATGAGAAGCAAGGACTCCCTCACTGTCTCTCAGTGCAGCACAAGTATTAAAAGGCTGGCCTTAAAAAGTGCTGGTTCAGCCTGACAAGGATTTGATGAATTAGGAAATCTCAAAGACTGTTGTAGGAGTCTTACACTGCTCTAAAATTAGAACCTAAAACTCATCCTTTGGTGTTTTTTGCTGAAATACAGATTATGTGCCTTGTGCTAAGGAAAACACCCTTCAGAATTCATCCTTGATGCTTTAGTGAGACTAACCTTGTCATTGACATTGAGTGGAAATGCACTGTGACATTATGGGGACATTTGTTTTAAAGATTGCTCATATGCAAACTAGCAAGTTCATCTGGGTTTTATTTTTCTAAAATAAAACTGTTACGATCCTCTCCTTGGGACTGACTTAATTTCTAAAGCACAAGCTTAGGACCAGAATCACTTTGTTGTTCTATAAGCATTGATGGCCTTTTCAGCTTCTGAGATAACTGGAAAGTCAGAGACTTCCTCTACAAAAAGAAGTATTTGGCAATATCTCTGATCTAGGCATGCTTCTGAAATGCATCCTTCCTTTATTCAAAAAGCAGGAAGCTTTGTATCTGATTTTTCCCTGTTGTGTCTTAAGGCCCACAACCAAAATATATGTACTAGAATACATCTGCAACCTGAGGTCCAGTATATCTACTGTAGGTCCAGTGGAAAAATCTCTCCTACAAGATAAGAAGTATCAGAAAAGTGCCTTTTTTATGAGTAGGAGGGTATAATCCTTTAGCTTCCTCAGTCGTAAAGATTTGAAAATCAGGACTTGATGCCTTTATGGTGTGCTCTTTAGTGATGTTAAGACACTCAAACCATTCAGATAAATTGAAAATTGCTATTTAAAAGAATGTTACATCTTGAGTCACAGAGTGCATTTGTCTTGTTTTTCAGCAATGTGGTAGAGAAATGTGTGACTCACGCTTCTCGTGCTGAAAGAGCTTTACTTATTGATGAGGTCTGTTGCCAGAATGATGGTCCTCACAGTGCCTTATACACCATGATGAAGGACCAGTATGCCAACTATGTTGTTCAGAAGATGATTGATATGGCTGAACCTGCTCAGCGGAAGATAATAATGCACAAGGTATAGTTGTATATAGTTTTATTCGTTCGGGAAAATATTGTCTAATTTTTCTACTAGAGTACCTTTCCCTTTAGATGTAAAACTCACTATTTCTGTAACCTAGAACTTGGTGTATAAATGTTAAATTCCGAGGAGCTTGATAAAGCAGAACATATTCAGGTCTGAGAACCAAGTTAAAAATTTAAAGCTGCAGTGGAGTTTCAAAAGTTGGATTTCATACCCTCTCTTTGTGCCAGCTTTTCTGTGAAAGTACTTGCAGTGTCTGTCATCTTTATTAATATAACACAAGAAATACAGGTTTCTCTTTTTATTTGCTGGTTGCTGGTATAAATCCATTCTGCAATTCCCCCAAAAGGGATTCCCACACTTCCTAACATACAGGCACATTTTCTACTTAAGAACATGCAGACATGGACAGAAGTGCTATGGTTGTAATTGCCCTGGTTATTTAATGCAGGGCGCAGTTTATTCCCGCAGGAGCTCTGCTTCTCCTGGTACCAACAGGGCACCCCCACACAAGGGGTACCTCCCTTGTCCTGTGACAGGTATGTCAGTTGCTTGGTGAGTCAGAATCACCAAGTCTTTCCAGAAACATCCAAAATTTTGAAATACGGGCTTCTGACATTTTTTTTACATAGTATTTTTAAAGTGTAGTAACATCTACTTAGTTTTTGAGAGGAGAGAAAAAAATAATTACTTTCTTCTTACAGATTCGACCCCACATCACAACTCTGCGTAAATACACCTACGGCAAACACATTCTGGCCAAGTTGGAAAAGTATTACCTGAAGAACAGTGCTGACCTGGGGCCAATTGGTGGACCACCAAACGGGATGCTGTAAAAGACGAAAAGAAGTGGAAGAAAAACTGAATTGTGAATGATCAAAACATACAACTTAACTATAAATGTTCTGATTTTTTTAAATCTATTTATTGACTTTGTTCATCCATTTGTAAAATTTTTATTCTTGTGTATATTTTTGGGGAGTGAATTACTAAAAAAGAAAAAAGAAAAAAAAAATATCTCCAGCCCTGATCCGGAGACCTATCAGATTGGATGGCTGGCAAAGCACAGAATGCCTGTATATGATGTAATTGTATCAAAATAGCTGTCACATATTTTGTAAATTTTTACCTTGTAAAGTCACTGAAATAGTTTTTAAAGGGAAAAAGTACAGTATTCTTTTAATACACTGGCTTGCAATCTGGTAGGTCTGCCCAGCATCATAGCACAACAGGTTTATAGAGCTGTATATAGAATTAGTCCTTATTTTTCCCTTTTGTGTGAAGTCTTTTATACCAGATTAAAATTGATCAGCTGCATAAACATTATTTAACATGTTGAAAAGTTAAGTTGTATTTTGGTGGTTCACAATGTACTATCCAAATAATAAACAGGGCACATCAAATTAAAGTAGGGAATAATGGAAGAATGGAAACCTGAAAGGATTAGCTTTCATCATGTGCTGTGGATACAGGTTTGGGTTTTTTTAAACGGTGCCCTAAAGTTTTCTCTAGCAATGTATTAAAAATAAAAGTGCTGTATATACTTATATATTTAATTGTTGTACAAGGCAGAGGGATTAAAATGAAGGTGGTACTTCCATTCAGTTAAGTAGGCTGTTGGAAAAGGAGCGAACCCTGTATGAACTTTACAGTCAGTTTTACAAGGCAGGAAGAGTAGAGATTTGTATTTTTTTATTTTGCATATAGAATTGTAAGGATTTGGAAGTGTTGAGCATTTATTTTGCTTTCTCACTGTAGATGCAAAAAATAGGTATTGAAGAAGAGAAGAGGGGCCACTGAAAAGTAAACTTGATAGCTCAACATTTAAGCATGATTGATTAAATATTCAGATAGCTTTTTGCTTCCTATAAATATATGCATTGTATACGTGTAGTTAATAGGTGTAAGTTTACAGTTTGGAAAAAAATCTCTCGTTTCGATGTTTATTACAAGCCTTGCTAATTTAGTAGTGATGCTTACCTTGGTTGTACAGATGTACATTTGTAAACCTTCATGCTGTAAATGTAATTTGTTTTACCCCTTTTGGGGACAAAAATTTGCATTTTAGTGTATATTCATAACCCCGTTCCCTTTTCTCCCCCTGGCATATAGTGTTGTATAATGTAAATTTATTTCAGCAAATCAAGAGTGATTTTTTTAAATTCTATCTTTATATGGTTTCAGAAATATGAACCGGCTTTCTTTTTATCTATTGTGAGAAACATTATGTTTTGTTTATAACATAGCCGTTGATTCTGTTAATATGGACACTTTGAGAAATAAATCTGTTCAAATTTTAAGTCGGAATAATAAGCTTAGTAAGAAATGGACTGAAATATTTGGTTATTACAGAAACCAATGCTTCTTCCATCTTAATAAATGTGGCATGATTTTTTTGTACAGAAGAGTACTGTATTTTTGAATAGCCTTCTCCCAGCGTAAAGCAAATATGTATGATACTGTCACTTTTTTCCTCTGGACATATGACATTGTAACAGTAACATAAAGATGATGTACATTTACAAGCGGCCTTATGTACATTTCCCAATGATCTTTTTAAGGCAGAATTGTGACCATATGTGTATAATTAAAATCCTTTTTAATCCTTTGCCTATGGAAATATTTTGGAAAAAGCTTACTTTGTATATTCAGTTTCTGAAAGATAAAGAAAGTGCTTTGTATGTTGTTGAAGTAAGTATTTTGTGTAAAACATTCATTTGGATGTTTTGATCAAGAAGAGAGTTTGAAAACCACGTCCTGAGCATTGATCAAATAAAAGGCTGTTACGGTAGGGGTCTGATCATGAGGAAGGAAACAGTAGTGGTATAAACTCGTATAAGGAATTCTGTCGTATTTCTGTTGATAGCAGGTTTACATAAATGTTATTAAAGCATACATCTGAGGCGCTGCCTTTTTGATGGCAGCCTTAACTCATTAATAGGCAAATGGGAAAGTTTGTTCTGGCCTGCTCGCAGTTTCTGAATCTGTCATTTAGTGCCTGCATTAAGTGAGGTGCAGTAGGCCTAATTATTTTTAGTGAGCACAGTTCTGATTGCCAAGTGGTTTCTGCATGGCAGTTCACAAAATTCCTCTCGAGGGGTGCAAGCCCCGTCATTGGATCCAGAGGTGTCCCATAGTTACTCAGAGGATGACTTCTGAGCCCCTTCCTTGGACACATCGGTTCTCCTTGGTGGCTGTTTTTACCCTGTGCACACATGCTGTGTGTTACCCTTCACGTCAGGCAGCGAGTCAGGCTTTTGGGGACGTCCAGGCAGAAACTGATAATGTCCAGTACTTTGTCCCTGCAGCACTCATGCCATGGTTGGATTTAAACAGTCCCGTAACGATCATCTGTAATGCTTTCGGTATCTTGAGCATAGTCTTCTCCTTGCCCTCCTAAAATCATTTTGCGCAAATTCTGTCTGGGAAAATGAAAGTCACTGGTTTTCCTTTTAACTACTTTAGGCTTTGGGTAGAACCACTAGACTTTTTGCTCGAGTATTGCTTTTTGATATAGATTGTTTATGGACCAGTTTGATTAGGTTTGACTCCAGGTGGCTCATACTGAACAATGTAATGTTCACATGTATATACTGTAAAAATCAAAATGAAAATGTGTGAATAACACTGTGTGAAATACATCTTGTCGTGTGTTTTTCCTGTAGGAAACAAGCTATTCTTACGTTCTCAGTTATGTGACTTGTCTGCTCTCTGTGGAGTTCAGCTTTGGAAAGGTCCTAATTCCTGGTTAGCGGCTGGAAATCAGATACTGAAAAACCTGTATTAGGTCATTGAGTTTCCAGAGGCCGGTTCTGAGCAGCTCAACCTTCACATTGCCTCACAAAAAATCTCTTTACCCATGTATGGTTAAAGGCTACAGCCTGACGAGTTTATTTGTACACTACTGGATCTGGGATGAGTTACTGAGCATTTGAGGGGGTTAGGACTGCTGGCTGGCTGGGGCATCACTGCATCCACACTCACTTCTGTTACTGCGCAGGATTGTTTCAAAGGACCGCTTTTAGCTCAAGGTGTGGGGCAAAGTCATCTATAGCTGCAGGGGAGTGGGGCTGCTTTTTGTTAAAATAACCCACCAAAGTGGCCCCTTACGGACAGAACAACCACAACGCTATTGCCTCTATCACTGCTGGTGTTGCTGATCCCTCTTCATCAGAGTATGGGGAAGATTGAGGTTTCTGGAGGCAATGTCCAGATGTTTCAGAGTGCCAAGGAGATACATAACTGTTTAGTCACTTCTTCCCTCTGCTGTGTGAAACGGGCATTTGAAGAGATGCTCATGACTTGCTGTGTAGTAACATGATCGTCGGGTTGATCTGTCAGTGGTGTTGCATGGGAATGTTTGATGGGTAAACAGTGAGGTGGTGACTCCCACCGTGTCACTTGGGGAAGTGAAGCTGAGAGAACAATTGCAAAAGCATTTTAAGATCCAGTGACTGGTCATTGAAATTGCAGATTGCATGTACACCGCACACCTGGGGAGCAAACCCAGTGCTAACTCTACAGAACAGCAGTTTGCTGCTGCATGGTTGCAGCTGGGTCAGCCGCGGTGCTCTAATGCTGAACTTCACCAGCAGTGGCTGGTCATGGTGTTGCCCCCAGAGCAGCAGATTGTTTCCTCACTTTGTTCAGTGGTTGATGTAGTTCAGTGTTGCTGCTTGAGGAAGAAAAGGGAAAAACCACGTGCTGTACCTGATCTCAGCTGTCCCAGCCCACAGCAGGGTAGGAGCATCTGTCAGTTTACCACAACGGTTCACATCTTACCAAGCTCCTGGTAGCACTCAAAGGCATCCCAAGGTCTCATGAGTCTATGGGCATCACTAATGTTCTGGTGAGTGTGCTACAGGCAGTGCCTTACTGTGCCCACAGAGGTGCAGTTTCAGAAACTGCCAGGCACCTCTGTGTCCAGAGGTTGCAGATTCAAGCACCTCTTGGCTTGGGGATGGGGAAACTTGGTTCCTGTCAGGTATAGCATATCCCTCTCAGGGCTTTGCTTGTTTCCTCAAGGGCTGCTGTGCAGAATTGGGCTACAGGGGCTTGGGAGGACTTATTAAATGTAGATCCTGCCACCCAGGAAGAGACAATGTGAGTGATGCTGCAGAACCTGGGGTGGCAGAACAGCCCAGGCATCCCCTGCTCTACCATCAGAAGGGGTTTGAAACCAGCACCATTATCATGGGAAGACCTGTGATGGAGAGGTCACCTCCCCCCATGCTGGGGGATGTCCATCAAGTACTGATAGCACTCCAGAGCCAACAGGCTTTCCCCTGCTACTGCAGTGCCTGTATTAAGGAAAGGAGGCAACTGCTCTTTCCAAGAGAGTGAACCAAAACCCAAGGTTACAAACTAAGCTTCAGAACATTGAGGCTATCAGGAAGCTACCACCCTGCATCAGGGCAGAGTCAGTAGGGAAGACCAATCTTACGGGTGACACTGAATTGCTGGTGTTCCTCGGTGAGGCGGTGCAGGAGTTGCCTCCATCAGCCTTTCGGACACAGCCTGATCCTTTTGCATGCTAGCTCTGTGGTTAGGGAACTTGCCCAGCAAATGAGACGCTTGAATTAGTTTCCTTTATCAGCCTCAGGGTTTTGAATCCGTCTCCCTCACTTCACAGGAGTATGGCCTAACCACAGGGAGCTGGGCGGGTTCACTTTCTACTCCTGAATTTGGGCTGGGCTTTGAGCACAGCTCGAGCCATTGGTTGCATCAGACGCAGCACAAGATGGAGCATGACCGCCGAGCACGCAGGTGCGGGTGGGCAGGCTCTGCTCTCCAGATCCTTCTCTCCACCTCGATTCTCCCAGACTCATTTCATGCAAAATATACCTTGGGAGCAGCCATCATTCCCCCATCATTAACAGATTGGTAACGCTCCAGAGGCTCTTTATATAGCAGCTGAAATTTAGGAAGACCCAAAGACCTTCTTTGCTTAATTAGAACAAACATAGAAATAAAATGTTCACCCTCTCACCAGTGTTAGTACTCTGGGCACAGGAGCTCTTCTGCCTCTTCGTCCTCTGCCTGCCCTGAAGTGTCCAAATCTGCAAACAAGAGCCAGGGGCGTGTTGCAGATGGCACAGCTGATGAACTCGACCATAGGACAGGGAGAAACCCCTCACGAACCTGAGCTTCATTTGAGCTTAAGACCTGCCTGGAGGGTTCACACTTCCTGGCAGCCGCACAGCACCACAGCCCTTCTCCAGCTCTGCTGTTGTGTTCCCAGCCCAGCCTCAGCAGGGCAGGGAGGGAGAAAAACCCTGCCCCGGCACCGCAGTGCTCGGCTGCTGATCACAGAGCAGGTTCACACGCTACGGTTTCACAAACGCCACTTCGGTTGCTGGCTACAGATCATCCCCGTGGTGCTCGCTTGCTGCAGAGGAGTGTCACCGGTGGGGACTGGTGAGGAGCTGGCCAAGCCTGCTGAGGTCCTGCTCCTCACAGGTCCAGTTTGCTGTGTCCTCTTGGGCTGTAAGACCACGGTTTGCTCCCGTCAAAGGGCTTTTTGCAGTGTTACGGAGGCAGAGCTGTTTCCAATGTCACTTAAAGTAGGTCCCAAATTAAAGTAAGATCCGCAAAGACACACAGCTGCTTACCGAGGGCAAGTGGAAACTGCAACAAGGGAGAAGGTTATGCTGAGTGAGGGCAACACGCAGGAAGGTGGTGGCAGAAAGCACCGGCCAGCCTGGCCAGCAGGGGAGATGATGACAGAAAGCACTCACAGCTATATTCTCTTCCATGAGGCACCTTGTTCCTTGTCTACCTCAGGAGAACCAGAAGTTAGTTCCCTGATGGGAATGAAGACCTCCCATTCCTCGCCTATATAATCCTTGTTTCCCTTTCTCTCAGAAAGGTGAGATACAGCATCAGAAAGTATTTACGATCTCTAAGCTGAGGATGGACAAACTCAATGCAAGCCACAAGAGTCAATTCCAAGCCCCTGTGTGGAGGGACGGGATGAATGGAGGGGAGTTCACCCCGTCAGAGCTCCAGGCTATACACTGGTCTAATTCAACCAGGCCACTTGGCACTTAAAAAGCCTTTTTGTTTGAAAACTGACTGTCTTAAGTACTCCAAAAATTCACATGATGTCTCCTATTTCCTGGAAAAGTCATATGTCTCATGAGAACCAAGGGTTTGATTATTCATCCCAGTTTGGGACTCGCATCATGCTGGGAAAGGAGCTCTCATCCATCCCTACTCCACGTGCCATTCCCTCCACGTGGGGAACCAAAAAGCCTGGAGATCTGATCAGGGCGTTAAAGGTCACCCACTCTATGTTTCAGTCAAGCACTGCACCACTCCTGCTACCCCGATTTCACAGAATCACAGAATCACAGAACGTTAGGGATTGGAAGGGCCCTCAAAAGATCATCCAGTCCAATCCCCCTGCCGGAGCAGGAACACCTAGATGAGGTTACACAGGAAGGCGTCCAGGCGGGTTTTGAATCTCTCCAGAGAAGGAGACTCCACAACCTCTCTGGGCAGCCTGGTCCAGTGCTCTGTCACCCTCACTGAGAAGAAGTTTCTTCTCAAATTTAAGTGGAACCTCCTGTGTTCCAGCTTGTACCCATTACCCCTTGTCCTATCATTGTTTGTCACCAAGAAGAGCCTGGCTCCATCCTCGTGACACTCACCCTTTAAATATTGATAAACATGAATGAGGTCTCCCCTCAGTCTCCTCTTCTGCAAACTAAAGAGACCCAGCTCCCTCAGCCGCTCCTCATAAGGGAGATGCTCCACTCCCTTAATCATCTTTGTAGCCCTACGCTGGACTCTCTCCAGCAGTTCCTTGTCCTCTTTTAGAAGGGATGCTCTCACAGCTACACCCCATCAGCCAGGCTATGGGGGAGACACCATCCCAGGTTAAAACCACTTCTGTTCAAGTGCAGGCACTGCCCTGCAGACACACACACTGGGAACAGTTCCTGTGTCTCCATAGGTATGTGGTGCCCCTTGAGAGACCCTGGGGCATCCAAAACACCTGGACAGGGCAGGTGAACACCCCCTGGAGCTGGCCTCAGCCTAAACTCCAGCTTCTGTTTCAGAAGGACACCTAAGGTGGCACTGGACACCTCCAAACAGACAGTGGGTGTCTTCACCTAGAAGGTACCACAAACCGGTAAGCAACTTCTGATAAATCAGTGGTTAAAAGGGGGCAGGGGAAAGGGAACAGAAGGGCAGGAACAGACCCAAAGGTTTCCTTGGGGGCAGGAGTGAGAACAGCTTTATTTTTTTATTTATTATTTTTGCAGAACGGAGTGGGGTGAGAGATGGGCAAACAACGCATACAAATCCCCACACAGATGCTCAAAGCTACTGTAACCACCAGGTAATAAACAACCATAATGACGTTTTTGATTATAAATACTGGTAGGAGGAGAGCGGGAAGGGCGAAGGAGCACCTTAGGAACCCAGTAGTATCTTTATAAATAGTAATAAAAAGACACCATTATGCACAGCAGCATCTTCATTCCAGGCTCCCTGTCAAGTACAGCTAACTTCATAACCACCTAAAAAGAAATCAAACTTCAATAATGAAACAAAAATAAGGACAAATATAAGCAGTTAAAATATCTGTGTTCACATTGCCAGAATGAGCTGCTCAGAGTGGGGCAGGCAGCATGCACACATGCCAAATAAAGCTTAAAACCAGGGTTAAACCCCACCTCTCTCCCACATAGACACATAGGTCCTCTCTCCCCCATAGACATCTGGGTCAGCACTGTAGAAACCCACCCCATGGTGTAATGGGGTTACAGCCCTTGATCCCCTCCTTTCTTCCAGTTCCTTGCCTGTGTATGTCACCCCTGTACCCCCTGCTCCCCTCCCTCTGGCCCCGCTCCCAGCCTGGGCAGATGTTCCAATGGTGGTGGTTGGTCACCAGTAACACCAGTATCACCAGTAACATGTGCTGATGGGCCCACAGCTCAAGCTTGGTCCCTGCTCCATCCTTGTGGCACAGGGGCACAGACCCCTGGGGTAGGGGTTACAGCCACCCCGCTCAGGGGGTGACAACAGGAGCTGGGCAAAGGCGTTCTCCTGGTGAGTGCGTGAGAAGGTCCAGGCTGAAGGATGAGACAGGATGGGTGGGGAATGGGGGATGAATCAACGCTATGACAGTGTGGGCTGAGACGCTTGCACTGCCTAGGGGGATGCAGCGGTGGTGACTGCACACAGCCCCGAGACTGCTGGTATCTGCGGAAACGGGTAAGTGGCCTCAAAATGCTAAATGAAGGATGATAATTACAGCGAGACGCATCCTTTTGGTTAATGAGGAAGAAAGCCTGGATGTTATATCATATCAAATTCAGGGCATAGTCATGACTGGTAGCAAACGATAAGACCTGAAGTTAGGCCAGGAGCAGCATTCCCCAGGGACCGTCAGTGAGCCTAGGGTCCTGATCGCATCAGCTTGACGAAAGAACACCCAAAACCCAACAGTATTTGAAATTTATCTGAAACCTCTGGTGCAGCCTAACCCTGTCCCCATGACTGCTCCGCTGCAGCCTCTGCTTCTTCCAAGACCACAGCTCTTTTGCATACGTGGGAGTACCAAACCTGCCTTGGCAGAATTCCTGGAGCTACACATGCTTGCCTATATTCTCCATGTAGCCGAAACACCTAACCTGAGTCACCTGGCTGCTTAAAAGTGACAGTATTGAAGCATGTAGTTAACATGTCTCATGTGGACCGAATACTTCTCTATTTTGGTAAAAACTCTTCCATTTTCTCCTTCAATTTGAACTTTTTAATCAGCAGCTGTTCGTTAAACAGTATTGGTTTATGCAAAAACTGATGGCTGACTTCAAGAGTACATTGTATATTTGGTACAGTCTGAGAGAAACAGGCACCACATCCCACAAGGAGAACTTTTATTGAAGTTTTATGTGAGTTATTCGAGCATCCAGGAGCCTCTATCACAAACCAGCACAGCAAAGGAATACACAGAGAAAATACAGGAGTCCTTTGATAAGAGATTAAACCTCATCTGACTTGGAGTCCCCACCTCTCCCAGGCAAATAATGGCTCTCTGTGGCATAGCCAGAGCCGGCTGTAGGATTAAAACTCTATGTATTTTTGTTCTCAGGGCAGGCATCGAGGCATTAAAAAGGTGCTGAGTATCACAGCCCCTATTTTGCAGATATACAAGGTCCGACTTCTCGTCTATGGTCAGGGGGTTTGAACCCAGGTGTCCAACCTGCGAGTCTGGGTCTGAAGGAAGCTCCTGTCCCTGTGGGACCTCAGGATCCATGGAAATGGCCCTGGAAGAGCCAGGCTGGCTGCCAAAGTCAGGTACAAAGCAGGGGGTGGCATGGAAATAGGGGGGCTCTGTCCTCCCTGTGTGTCTTCCCTCTTCTCCAAGCTTTCAGCAGCAGCAGCCACCTGTGTGTGTGTTCCCAGGAATGGTGATACCGTTCTCTACACGCTCATTTCATGCCAGGGCAAACCCCAGTCTGTGCTGAGATTATTTAGGGTCACGGAGGTTGAGGGCTCATGCACTGCAAACCAGTGTAGTTCACTGCAGGTGAGTTGCCCTGAATTAACCACAGGGGCAGTGAACCACAGAAATGCAGGAGAGCTTCTCCCTGGGCAAGGAAAAGGGAAAAAAAGGCAGTTATTGAGGTGAGTGCTTTGAGAAATACCTGCCCAGGCCACAAGCCCTGGGTCTGGTGGGCCAAAGTTATTGGAGAGTGAAAGTACCAGCCAGCACTACAGGAAAATACCTCATTAGAGGTAAAATACCTCATTAAGGGAGAGCAACTCAGTCTTTTCTTGTGGGCAACATCCACATAACTGCAGCCAAACCCCATGGAGGCAAATGGGAAACCCCTCTGTAGATTTTGATGCACCAGCCCCCAAAATCCAGTTCTGAGGCTCTCTGTAATGAGTGTGCAGGATCCAACCAGGCCCTCACACACAGCATCAAAGAAATGGTTTTATTACAGCTGTTTACGAAAACTATCACAAAAGTGGCATGGTGCTGCCAGCTGGGCTTTTGCCAAAGGAAGCTCTTCAAAATTAGGTCGAGAAATGTTTGTTTAGTGGCACAGACACATTTATATATAGTTTTATAGTTTTCAGTGTCCACCCAGAAGTTCTCAGTAGCAGAACACAGAGAAAGGGGATGGAGGAGCAGAAAAAAGCCACCAAATTCTTGGGAGAGGCAGCCAAGTGGATTCAGTTGGTGTCTGTAAAGCCAACACTGTGGCTATACTGACACTTGGACCATTAAACAGTACATTGTTTAAGCTGAAAAAAAACCCTGGAGTTTTTGCAAGAAGGCTCATTCTTGTCCAAATAAGCAAGGTCATCCCTTCCATCAGAGCGTTCCATGGGGTCAGAAAGGAGATGAGAGCGGACATCCCCTCAGGCTCACTCCACGCTCCACGCCTTGGGGTGGGCTGGGGGAGCCTCCTTGGGTCTTTTGCTTCCTGGGAGCGAGAGCCAGGAGATGGAGTTGTTCAGAGCAGATGGAGCTGCTCAGAGATGTCTGAGTCACTGCAGAGGCAGCCGGACAGAACAAGCAAAATCAGATATCGCTGGGTGGGTGCAGGTGATCCTGCTATAAATCACCGCCGGCATCTGAAAGGGTTGGAATCAATTATTTCTACGTCAGTGCAAAAGGACATCCAAAGCAAACCGCACGGAATTCGCCAAGGCATGGGAGGAGGCGGGAAGGGAGTTAAGGGTGTCCAGTGCCACCACCCTGACAAAGAGTGGCTGTCTTGGGAACTGGGGACCGCAGTGTCTGGGGGCCCACGGCCACTCGATGGCAAAAACTGCACTCTGGCACTCAAGTTTTGG
>NW_010169973.1:75214-78070 GCF_000695765.1 Mesitornis unicolor
CCACTGGATGCCAAATACTGCACTCTGGCACTCAAGTTTTGGTAACACAAGGTCGAAGGTCAGGCTGCTTCCTATGCAGACTCGTTCTTAGACTCGGTATTGATTTCAGGAAGGGGCAGGTTGCTCTTTTGTTACTGCATGGAGTTATAAAAGAGGAGGATGTGGTGTGAGCCGTGGGTGATGGAGGCACTGGCCAGAGGGACCTCAAAGGGGAAGGAGTAGAGAAGATCCAGGCTAGCAGGGAACAAAACTCTGCAAACTTCCTGGTCCCTGCAGTCTCCAAACAGACCCCCAGCTGCACTGCCCAGGTTCAGGGCTTTCACTCAAAGCCTCATCTACACATTAGAGCTGAAAGAAGTGGAGCCCATGAGAAGCTGTGGATTTCCCATTCCTATAATCCCTCTGTAGGTAACTAAGCTACCAAATAGGAGATCTGGTCTCTCTGGAACAAAAGCAACAACTGAGAAACAGGCAATCATCAGCCTATCTGGTTGGATGCCACAGGTCCCATCCAGCCCTTGCTAAGGAGCTCAGAGCAGAATCAGCACTTTCTAACCCCAAACCCATCTGGTCACAGCCCATTAATAAAATATCTAAGAGAGTCTGCTCTGCAGGCTCCACCGCTGCTGGTGGGTGAATGCGTGGTGAGGACACACAGTGACAGTGGCCACATCCTCTGGGAGGTCGGACACCTGGACAGCCGGGCAGGCAGCTGCCACCACTGCGTGATGCTGACATCCACAGGGGATAAGGAACGATGACTTCTGCTGCAGAGTGCAGTGAAGAATGGTGGCGGTTGCCCAAAAGCAACAGTTGCCGTCCCTGCTCCCCCCTTGCCTCTGGTGGTGGCGGAAGCAGCGGGCTGGATGCCTCCCCGGCTGCGTTTCCCCTCTTCCCATGGCAGGACACAGTTCAAACCAGCCCCTTATCCCTGGGGAGGCTGAGTTCAATTGGGCTGCACTGCTGGAAGCCCTTGATCCAGTTCTGGGAAACCCCCACAGCTCCACTGCACTGGGCAGAGGCAACCAACTCCTATCATCCCCCAAGCTCGGGGCTGCCAACACGCTCCTTTCCATGCAAGTCTCATCTGGCTTTTCAGCATGGAGCTCTTTTGAGCGAAACCACAATGCTTAGCATGCTTCAATGATCAAGCAGAGGGCACGGCAATGTCACCGAAAACACTTGGCTTCCAAACGCAGCATTGTTCTTCCCTTTCCCCATTCACAGATCCTGGCCAGAACATCCCGATCGAGCTCTACATGTTTTCTAACAAACCCAGCGAGAAGTGCCACAGCGCTATGGGAGCTACCACCTCTCCGAACACACACGTGTCCACGCTTGCATGAAACCTATACATCACACAGCCCCACTGGTGCCTCGCTGCTCACAGGAGCAACCCTTGCAGAGGTGTTTCCTCCCTCCTCCATGGCTGCAAGGGTCCATCAGGCAGCCTTGGCCAAAGCGGCTTCTGCTACGCTGAAATCAGCAGAGAAGGCTGACTGTGCCTAGTGTCCGTGTCCTGATTCCCAGTGATGCCATCGCAGCTGGATGTCATAACCTGCCCACTGAGCCTGGGTGACATCTTGGGCCTCATACTCCAGCATCACACATGTCTGTCCCAAGCCCCATCCCAAAAGTCTCATCTGCAATGTTCTGGTTGCGTCAGGTTCAAGATGTGGCTCGGAAAGACCACTTTTCCCCCATGCCTCAGCAGCCCCCTGCCCTCCCACCCAGGAGCTGCTGCTCCAGCACAGCCACCCACCAGGCACCCATGTGTCCCCATGGCTTTATTTTGGATCCTTTCTCCATCCTGCCTTACTGTTCCACCCAGTTACTTCATGCACCAGCAGCCAAATTGGTTATAGGGCATCATGGGTATCATTTTCTCCCCATCAGCCCCATCGTGGAGAGATCATGATGGCCATAGCTCATCTGAAGAAAAAGCATCATGGTAGGAGTCATTCCTAGGAAAGTTTCATGAGCAATTTAAGAGAGAGGGAAAGCAAGCAAGCTAATTAAAGCCACGTGATAAAATCACAACAGTTTTAGCCCCATTGAATATCCAATGAGGTCTATTAAAGCCTTTGGGCCACAGCTGTGGGAAGGGATCCTGGGTCTGGCAGAAAGGAGTCAGTATCCTCCAAGGGCCTCCTGAGTGACCAGAAAGCACCGGTTACAGCTTTTCTTTAGGTACCCCACCACGAGCAGCCCTGGGGCTCGGGGCCTCTTTTTTTTTTGTAATGTTTGTGCGCACATCCAGTTGCATTGTTTATAGCCAACGCGTCAACATGTGCTGGCACACACAAATGACAAAAAAAACCAAACAAACTGAAAAAGAGGCAACTGAATTGACTGGAAGTAAACAGGAAATCCAGCCCTTGGTAAGGGCAGGAGTAAAAAAAATTAGCCCGTGGTATATTTTTGCAGGATTTGCCTGCCTCGTTTTTGCTGCTTACGGGGAGATGTGCAAAGACCGACCGCAGCAGCGCTGAAGTTGCTCCTGACTCAAGGAGTGATTTAGTGATTTGCAGGAGGGCGCTTCCTTTAAAGCAGCGCCTTTACCCCCTCCCTCCCCCCCCAAGCCTCTCGCAGCGTTTTACACGGCCAGAAAACCTGGTTCGAGCTGAAATTCGGATGTGGTGAAAGGCAGAGGCAACGGGTAAGGGGATCCGCGGGCAGAAGAGTGGATACCACCCCTAAACCTCCTTTTTTTTCGGGCCGACTCTCCTGCTGGCAGCGAGCCGGGCCGTCCCGGGAGCGGCGCCGGGGGAAGGGGAAAAGGCAGCGCCCCCTCGACGTGATTTTCCCACACTGGAAAGGGAAGGGAGAGCTTTTAACATTATTATTAATAATAAT
>NW_010169974.1:0-14741 GCF_000695765.1 Mesitornis unicolor
CTTTTCCAACCGAGCGATTCTGTGAATTAGTATAACATTAGTGTCATGCAAGAGATTACACCCACCTCAGAAATTAAGTTAGATTTTGTCATTTTGTTGTGTAAAGTAACCAGTGTTGATCCAGAATCTGATAAAACAATATAATAAAAATTAAATAAGCTGAACTATCATCTAACTGAGTTATTTTTTTGAGATAAAAACTCTTTGGTGATATTTCAAGAACCTGTCAGTAAAGAAATGCAATTCTTGAACTATATAAGTGTCATGAATGTAGTTCTGTTACACATTAGTAAGGTATCAAATGCAAAAAGATCATTTCATCTGCCTCCTGCCTGAAAAGGTGAAATCCAGCAGAAATCTATATACTCAGGTGCTGTGGATGTCATAGCTGACAGTTCTGAGTTTGCCTTTAGGAAAAGATACATGACCAGTAGAAATGTTGCCTGATTTCACCCAAGCCTACAGAATGCTAACATTTGGGATTTGCACATGAAAGGTTTCTTGAGTAGGTTACCAGTCATGACTATGACTTCTTAAGACAGACCTGAGGGTGGACAAACTACGTGACTTTTATAAAAGTACAAAATAAATGGTAACCGGCACTTTAGTTTCCGACATTTTAAGAAAATTCAATAAAATCCTTGAAGGTGGGACCTGCTACTTTAAATTTTTCATATCTAAGGATGTTTAGGGTACCGATAAAATTTTTTTGGATTAGATTACCGCCTGTTGTTAAATCTGAGTTTATGCTGAAGATCTATGACCACCAAAGTGAACTTACAGGAGTTGAGCAATGACTGCTGCTGTTGGGAAGGATCACACCTCCTCTTTCCTTCAACAGGAGATTCCAGCTTAAGTACCCCAAGTTTACACAGCTCATAGGCAACAGCCAGAAATCCTTTCCTGGTGGCTGATAGGATAAAGCAGACAACAGTTTCGCTGCCCCAAAAGTCTGTTCCCAAGGCAACTGCTTCATTCACCTGAGCTTGGAGCTGGCCTTGATGCTTCCAAAAGGGAAAACATTCTTATATGTTCCTGTCTTTATTTTTATCACCCTCATTACACAGTAGTGGCGAACACAATTTCTCTCAATTGTTTTCTCCAAACTCATTTAAAGTAAAAAAAACCTATCACTCCTGACAAACAGAAACTTCCTGTGCATTAAATCCTTGTTCATGAAGTTCAGAGTACCTGAGTTTCAGAAAATGAGATCACCACTGAGTTTACACTTGCATATATGAATGCATAAATACCTATACCTAATGTTTTAACAAGAAGGCTCTAATTTCCATTATTTATAGAATCATAGAAACACAGCATCATATGGGTTGGAAGGGACCTTAAAGCCCCCCCGCCCCAGTCCAACCCCTGCCATGGGCAGGGACACCTCCACCAGCCCAGGCTGCTCCAAGCCCCGGCCAACCTGGCCTTGGGCACAGCCAGGGAGGGGGCACCCACAGCTTCCCTGGGCAACCTGGGCCAGGGCCTCACCACCTCACAGGGAAGGATTTCTGCCTAATATCCAGTCTAAATCTGCCCTCTTCCAGTTTAAAACCATTTCCCTCGTTCTATCGCTCCCTGCCCTTGTAAAAAGTCCTTCCCCAGCTTTTTGCAGGACCCCTTCAGGAACTGGAAGGTTGGAATTCATACACTCTTCTTGACATATCACTCCATGAATTTACAGTTGGAATTAACCAGTAATTATTTCAATAAATCTATTTTTAATAAAATTAATCAAACCCAGAAGCTCTGTGAGAACATCTGTCAGAATCTTCTTATGAACTCTAGAAGTCAGGCTATCATTACAAAATCCTTGAGACAATGAGTCTTCTTATCTGCCAGTGCTCACTGGAAGACAGTTATTTCTCTTTTGGGACTGCAAACCACCTCTCAAATTGATATACATTAACCTTACTATTGTCTTTGAAGAAAATTACAGCAACAAAAACAACATGAGCTTTTCAAAACTTTGGAATAATACAGGTTGCACAGTTGTCATTGGCCCAGTATGTTCATTTTTTATTTACCAGACTATTGTGTAAAGACAGACTTATTTGTAATCTATTGCCTTGATAGCCTCAAAAAAGAAGCTTACAAGTGGTAGAAGGGACATAAATATAGACATGAAATACCATCATGATAGCCAAACATTTGTAGTGGTATTGAATTTAAGATGATGGCCTCCTAAATGTTTTTACTAAGAGATAATATAACATCTGCCTTCAATATTTTTTTTAATTAGGGGTTTTTTCCCCAACAATAGAATTGAATTTATAATGAAAAACCCAGAGAAATAGATCCTCATTCATTTTAGAAGAGTCTAGGTATCTAGGTGTCTATATCCTCATGCAGGATACAGACAGCATACGTTCTCATCTTGTAGTTGATGTTATTCTGACTTAGTGTCTAATAATTTATGAACGTGAGCTAACTCTAAAGGATTAATCTCAACCTCTCGCATTTGAGTTGCTTTTCTCCAGAAAATTAATTGCATTTGTTTGAAACAATGAGGTTAAACTCAATTTTCATTAACTGCTCTTAATTCCAGGCTATTGAATCTGTTCTTTCTTGAGTATTGGGTATTTAATTATTCATACCTAGTGAAACAACAGGCATAATTTCATCTAGTTGTTCACTAAACTGGAGACTAGATATCATATGGCATATAAGAGGCACACTTTCATCAGTTTCATCATATCCAAGTAAACCAAGCAGAAATTTACACCCATATTTTTATTATCTTTTAATAACCAGTATGTTAGATAGTCTGAAGAAGGCATGTGCGTCCTTCAGATTCAGAAAAGTCCTCAATATTTTTGAAGTAAAAAGGTAGAGCTTTTCTGAGAACTCAGAATTGTCTGTTGAACGGAAAACTTTGTCCTATCAGTGCTTGTAACAAAGTTCTTGTTAATAACTGACAGATTAAGCTAATGGATCTATGTAATTATCGTTTTACAGCAGCATAAGTTAGAGTGAGAGATTTTTAAAGAATCAGTATTCCTTTTTAACCTTCTTCTCACAGTTGCAAAGAGTATGGATAAAGATCATACAATATAGTGGAAAAACATGCCACCCAAAGAGTGGAGGAGGTAACTATAGAGAATATCAGATATTTATTGCCACCTCCTCATCATGATGCCTGAATCATTCTGCCTTGCAGAGTTGTAGGTTTGAGATTTTTGCTTTTAATTTCCACATGACAAAGGTTGTCTTAATAAGATACTAGCCATGACATGCAAAATCTGCAGGCGGTTGGCAATAAGCAGTTAGAATTTGAGAGAAGATTGAAAAATGTGGTCTATTATTCCTCTGCTCCAGCAAAGCATTTTGAAAAGCTCTTTGAGGACTGAATACACAGCTGGGAGGGAAAAGGGATGTGAGCTGTAGCCAGTGGCAGCATAAAGTATAGAAAACATTGATGCTCAAATAGGTATAGGGAGTGCAGGCTCAGCTGTGCCACTGGTACAGAGCTGAATGAAAGGATGGCAAACACAATATAAAGTGTAATACAGGTCTGAAGTCTGCAATGGAAGAATTGAAGACCCTGCCACATTTCTACCAGTGCTTTAGAGTAAGGGCAATGGGAGGATTACTACATTGCAACAACAGCTGCTGCAGGGATGTTATTTTCTGCTAATTTCTCTGCAGAGCAAATAATAAGGATGTCATGGCAACAATCTGTTATACCACCAACATGATTTTCCAAACCTACAACAACAACATGGAAAAATGAGACGAAGTAAGAGGAGGCAGGGCTCAGGCTCTGGAAGCATAGTCCTCAAGCATACACTCTCTGACTCCATCTCTATGTGTTCACAGGCTGAATTGTGCTAAAGTTTTTGTCTAAACATTTATCAGATAGAGAAGAAATGTGTATATATCCACCCAAAGAGCCTGTGGAAGATTTATAGCTTTTCCAAACACTGCATGGTTGATTCCTTACTACAGAGATGAAAAGTGTCAGGAGATTCATAAATACATTTTTAGTTTTGAAGATGAAATTTCAATGAACCTGATTTTGGTGGAGCCTTGAGGCATCCTTCTGAACCATGCTGGATACTTGGCTGCTCTGACAAGTGCTTTACAATCCTCCTGCTAGTTTAAGGTTGACTTCACATGCACATCACAGTTTCCCAAGCTCATCTCTAATTGCTGCTACATAAAACACTCTCTGACTTTCTTTAATAATAATCCAAAGGAAAAGCTATTATAATATTTAAAAGCTGGATTGACATCACTTTTACAGTCACTGTCTTCTCACACTGAATTATGGTTCAGTAGTGGTCAGCAGCTCAGAAAATCCTGTCTTTTTTCCTAATGTTTCTAGCTGCTAGAGAATTAATGACATTTACAAGTACTAAACGGAGAGCTACTGTAATTACCATCCAGCTCAGAAACTGTGTGTAGTTCAAGGGAACAAAAAAGGGTCACGAAAGTAGCAAACCCTCATGATAGAAGGCTGATACATCATCTTTATCGTCATAATTTCTACTGGATTCTTATTGCAGGTCTAAATGATGCTGATGTGAATCAGGCCAAGGAGCCACCTATGAGGAATAGTCTTCTGTGGCCTTTTGACACACGTCCTACAGCCACCCAATGGTGAAATTGCTCTCAGTGGGACCTTTGCACCAGGCAACCTGTGTTGTCTCTGAGGGGCTCCCCCTCCAGCCTTCCTAAGAATGTGGAGAAAGTCAGAAGTGGAAAGATCATGGCTAGCAGGTGAGCTGCTGAGCCACAGTGAATCAAAATTTACTGACTTACTGATTTAGGAAGCTCAGGGCAGGTTGTTTAAAGGTTCATCTGCGGCAGACTCTGTTGAAGCTGGAAGAAAGCCCACAGGCTACAAAAGGAAAGATTTGTAGTGGGTAATAGCAAGTCAGTCCCTTCCTATGTGGCTTGAAACAGTCAGCTGTTGTGGCATATGTGCAATAAGAACAATTAATAAAGAATCTGTTTAATTTTAGGACCAGAAAACTTTTTTCTTATTACTCAGGAAACATTATTTAAAGTAAGGTAGAAATACATAGTTAATCCCACTGCAAGAAAGGACACTGGGGCAAGCAAAGCATCTCCTATAAACAGGACAAAGAACGTGGTCAACCTTAGAGCACATGAGTTATCATTTTAAAAAAGAATACATAGTTAATCCCACTGCAAGAAAGGGACACTGGGCAAACAAAGCATCTCCTATAAACAGGACAAAGAACATGGTCAACCTTAGAGCACATGAGTTATCATTTTAAAAAACAACCCAACAAAAAGGCTTGCACAAGCATAGAGACATTATCAGGAGAAAATGAGTTTTACAGAACTGATGAATGGGAGAAAAAGGTAAAAAGGTAAAACTTTATTACTGTTTCCTCCAACAGAAATAGAACAAAAGTTACAAGGAGCTGTTTTCCAGGGAGGGTTGACAGCTTCCTAAAGTTTGAAATGTGGAACAGCTTCTGTTCCAGATTCATCTAGGCTCCATAATGGGATGCTCTTCTGCATACAAAGAACTATTAATCAGCCTCAAGTCCTGCATCTCATGTTAAGAATATATGTAAAGGTGAAGAAAAGTTTAATGTAGGCTGTGAGATTTGAGACTGAAATAGAGAAACTCCTACACTACATGAGGCACTTCTTACAAAAAAAATCCTCCTTCAGACACTGAAAAAGTTGATAAAAATTATTTTCGTAAGTTCTATGACTCATGGCAGAAAGACACTATAGATATAAGCATTTGGGGGTTTTTGTGTGTTTTTAATTGTGGCACTAAAGACAGTAAGAGAAGATTAGAAAAGAGAACAGATACTCACAGTTACAGTGCTCACAACCATATGCAAAGTTTAGAATACTGAAGATACTCTAAAGCACAGATTTGAGATGCCTGTGATTTATTTCTTTAACACCAGAAAAAATGTTCCCCAAAGCAAGGAACTATCCTGGGAAAGTATGAAAACAGCAAGTACTACAGAATGCGTACGCAAGCTGAAGCTAAAGCAAAAGAGGTAAAAACTCAAAGATGGCTAAGCTGTACCCAACGCACCATAAACCAGTCCTTGGGAAAACAGCACTAATATCAGATACAAAAATACTCAGTAAATGGACATTAGTGGCAGAGTTCTGAAAAAAAACAAAAGCAAAAAGCATATTCATGGTGTGAGGATGGAAATGTTACAACTAGTGAGCATGATTGTCACTGTGCCTCTGGCTGATCCTGTAGTTAAACCAATGTGCTTTGCAGAAGGAAGCTGCCAGCCAATTAACACCTTTATTTGCAACCAAGGTACAATTTGCAACAAATAGATAGGTGACTTGCTTGATTTCAGTTGGTCTTCAAAGACAGCTATGAGTAATCCTAACACCACTGATTTATAAAAATATCAGATAACGTGAGACTGAAGTAGATTAAAAAATGCAAAAAAAATATAAAAATCCATTCTACTAAGAAAATCACAGAAGCCGGAATGTTTAAAACAGCTGGCAGAAATATGTGCCATGCTCTGCTGGATGTTAGCAGTCTACAGAGATGATTGAAGCAGAGGATTCACATGGCATGACAGTAAGTGACAGTTACCACAGTCTCTTATTGACAGCCTGGAACATGTGAGGTGTTTCAAGGAGATGGACGCTACATATAAAGCTGAAGTTCAAAATAGCCTACACTAACACTAATTTTAGTATGTGTATGGATGCCTACAGATGGCCAATTAAGTTTCCACATTCTGTGACTATTATTAAGAGACCTGCAAATCTTTTGTATGATAAACACATTTTACGGAAAAGGTCAATGATCCAAGAATTAGCATATGAAAGAGCAGATACCTCTTTCAGCTTCAGCTGAAAATACCTTAAATCATGCTGCTCAGAAAAAACCTGAGCTCTATCTGACCTCTTTGCCTGGTCTTGGCCTGTCCTGTTCTCCATAGCCATCCTTGGGGCTGTGTCTAACCCTGGTTCCCCTTACCAGTCCTGATCCTGATCCCCACTTGTGAGTCCATGGCCCAGTCCAGCCTTAGTCCAGCTTTGGCTTTTCCCTGTCCCCACGGAGCCCAGGGCCCGGGCTTGTGTTCTCTGTCTGCCCTGCTCCTGGCTGGGGCAGTGGGACAAGCCCTGGCTGCCAGGCCCTGCCTTGATGGGCCCCTGGAAGCCCCCACCACTCCCAGCCCCAGCCCCAGGGCCACCAGCCCCTGCTGCACCCTGACAACCCCTACTGCGGGCAAGTGCATCTTAGAGGGTGACATAAGCTATACTTTCTCCTGAAGCATTTGCATAAACTCACCTAATGCCATGACAATTCGTTTGTACTCAATGTAAAGGGGAGGTGAGTGTTATCATTTTAATTCCAAGCATAAAAAAAGCCAGCCGTCTATACCATTTACTGACAGAAATTTTCTGCACACAGGTGCCTGGCAGAAAAAGAAAGAAAAACTGGTTGGTTGTACCTTACTGTGCAACAATGCTTTCTGGTCATATCTGGGTTTATGATAAAAATACAGCTAAATCACAACAAAAACTATGGAAAGACACAGAAAAGTGCCCCTAAGTACAGTAGAAACCACTGTGAAAGCAGTTTCTAGTTAAGTAAAATTTAATCAGAGTATGTCTTTTGTGCTACAGCATAGGTGGAACAGCAAAGAGTATTTCAGAATGCCATAATGCTTTTACTTCTTCATCAGAGAGCTTCTGGCCACCTTGCAGAATTCAAGACATCAGACATCAGACTCCCAAACTGGCCTGACGATCACAAGAAGCAATTTCCACAAGGTATCGCCTCCCACCAAAGTGTTAATGAGGCTGGGGCTCACTAGCTGTAACTCATCCCATCACTGCCAAACTAATGGCATCTGCACTGGCTGTGACCATTTCCATCAGTCTCCGTGCAAGTGTAGAGGTGGAAGATCTTCTGGAGGACCTGTTCTTCACACAATCAGTAAGTAGTAGTAGTAGTAAGTAGTAAGTACACTATAGGTGGCACCCAGGTCTACAGCTTCAGTGCTGGATGCACTGGGAGTGCAACTACCTTGCATGTATCAGGAGTGCTCTTGACTATGTGCTTCAGGAGACTGACTACATATTAAGTACAAATTTACAGTGAAAAAGAGCTCTTGTACATTAAATTACTAACGTGGACACACACAAAGTTACTTCGTACCTTACTGAAGAGGGTAAATTTGGGAAATGTATCTGTCAGGTATGAATGTGAATTATATCTTGGTCCTAGGTGTGCACGTAACGAAGTTTATTACAATAAATTTCCAAGAAATTGTTTTACCAGTCAAAGCTGGTTCAATGCAACTGTAGACTTTTTTCTGTCTCTGTAAATTCGTGGAAATGTTTTAAAAAATTACCATGGAACATAATGGAAACTCCTGAGTTTTAAATACTTGCAGTTTCATTTTGAATATTCTAAATGCCACTTCAAATGCTATTATATTTATCTGATTGATAATTTTTAGTGGTATGCGCTGATAACATGACAGAGAACATCTGAGAATATACTGCAGAACAGATGGGCTCCTTCCTCTCAACTTTCCTCTCATATTGTCCTGTTAATGGGAATACCTGAGGTTCCTCTTGTCTGCTTTTCAAAGTACCTGACAGAGGTATTGAATAAAGTTTAATTTCAGTCTTAAGAATATGATAAATACATTAATTTCCTAAATGTTTCTTTTGGGACAAACCACACTCTTGCATAGAAATGAACTCTAAATGAATGTTTTTCTTTCTGTAGTTGCACTCCTAATTTTTCCAAAAGCTTGGGTCAGATAGACATTAACCATGTCCTTTAATTTTAATGTCAAGTGGTAATTTAATTAACTGAACAACATACAGGATATGAACTGATCCTTTTTGAACTTTTATGATTTGTAGAATAGGTTCATATCTGCTGCCTAGTTCAATTGATTGCACTGTTATCCTGACAGCTTCCTCCTTGGTTTAGTAATGAAAGTTGTCCCAGGTCTCTCAATTATCCTTTAATGTGGATACAGAGCTGCATTTTTAATGTGCAACCTCCTATTGCCATAGTGTCTGTGTGTGTGTGTGTGTGTGTGTGTGTGTGCGAGTTAATAACATTAACAGGCTAAAGCACCTCATATTCTCTCACTACATCTCTTGCTGGGTAGTTCACAACTTCAGATCTAGCTTCTGATTATCTTCTGATAGATCTAGTTTCTGCCTAAATCTCTAATGAAGTACCCAAGTTCTTCACTGTACCTAGCCCAATGAATTATTCTTGCCTGAGATTCCAGATTCTTTAAAGAAAATCAATGAAACCGCTATAGTTTTAGGAATTGTCTCCACTACCACACACAGAAAGGGTAGAAAATTGGATAAATAGCATCCATTGCCATTTGGTCAGCTAGACAGAGACCAAGTTTCTAGCAAAAACCCATTCCAGAGTTAAAATAGTGTGCTTTCATCCATCAGCAGCCAAATAACCCACAGGGTTACAATGGTAACCTTTGTTATATCCTAGCTACATAGAGTGGTCTGGGCTTCCACAAGAACCTACCAGATTAACCTCAGACCAGGCAAAATAAACCTGCATATAAAAAAGACATGGTCAAATCTAGATTAGTCTGTATCCTCCAGAAAGGGAAAGGAAATTTCAAATCTGTTTTGCATTAATTTGACTTCTCAAGATGCAAAAGAATACACAGGACAGCTACTGAGGATACTGACTCCAGCTAGTTCAGATCCTTACACAGAGACATGGGGACTTGAAATGTCTTGAAAATGCCCAGAATAATTAAGACCTCATTTCTAAAAAGTGAAATCAATAACTAACTTTAGTTATGTCCATCTTTGGTTTACTCTGTCCTTTCTTCTTTCATAGTATATTACTATAGAAGTACAGCAGCTCTGAAAGCATGGTGTTCACCAACGAACTGAAAATTAGCACTCTTATTTGCGACCGAGTTATTTGACACCGTTTGGTTAAACAGAGATATCTCTAAATTCTGACACGTAATTTGATATCTGTATGTAAGAACATTTAATTAATTAACCTTTTGTTAAATCTTAATGAGAAGGCACTTCTTGGTCAATCACAACTGAATTTCCATTATTCACTGTAGATTTATTCTCAGTCTCTCTTTTTTTCTGCCAAAACTGTCGAGGTGCATAGTAGAGACCTTTTCATTACATCATGTTTTAATATATAGCTCATTCCCATTCTTTCAATATATTGCTGTTAAGATCTATTGACGCCTGCAGGTGGTGTAGCCAAAATTAGATGCCCTGAAGTTATGAGTGAAGCGACTGACTCCTAGAATACAATTTGGAGCCTGTAGTTCAGGTACTGGAATCGGGCTACTGTGTACTAAAAGGAATGGCTGCCTTGGGAAGATGATCTGAAAACTTCACCAGTGAAAAACAAGCCAGAACTACTCAATAGGGAAAAAAATGAACATTAAACTCCAATACACGTCTTTGTAGGGCCTCCGTGACTGAATCAGGACTTGAAGAAATTGTCTTCTTCCTAGAAAGGCAGTGTACCAGTAAGTTTTATTAAAAATATTGACTTCTTTTCTGAAGTCACTGAGTTATGATGCTAACTATACTATATAGATACCTCCCATGAAGATCAAGGTTTAATATAAATGAAATTTAAGCTCTACAAGAACACAAACTTCCATCTGCCTTGTGAAAAAGGCTAAAAAGAAGGGTTAATATTCAGTTGGAATTTCAGAAGTAAATAGATGATCTGTGGGACTAGAGTATTATACACAAAAAAGGATGATGTTTTTTTGGCTTAGTGGTTTTGACTTTATTTTTTTTCTTTTAAATCTAGGGATTTAAATGTGAAATGTATTAAAAAACCCTAGAGGGCCAGCCCAGTCCTCACTTTTCCTAAGTAACTAGCTCTTCAGTGAAATCATACTTCTGATTCTCAGTATAGGCAGTACTCATTCTCCTTCTGGCATACTGAATCTTATTTTACTTTCTGTGCAGTAGCCAAGCTTGAACAGGAAACAAGAGTCTTATTCTACATCCATTTCATTATTTTCTCCCCATAAATTGATAGTTAGGCACCGCCCTGTTTCTCAGCAACTGATTTTGAATCACCCTGATCTGCAAATAGATGTGGTAACAGCCTTTGTTTTGTAGGGGTAAACTCTAAACATTCAATACATAAAGAAAGGTAAAACTGCTACCAGAATTTGTGAGAGGCACTGGTATATACCTAAACCGTTAGGACAGGGAAGATGTAGTCCATAGCTTTTGAGAATCCCTCACCCTGTTAAAGTCATTGTTATTTTCCTTGTCTTCCTGACACACACCATAATCATCTAATGACTTAACATTAGATAGACATGCTCAAGGTCTCACCTACGTGAGTAGTGCTTTCAGGGAGGCTTCACTCCACTGCAGATTGTTATTATTAATATAAACTCTATAGGATTCAGCTGAGAAGTTGCAGAGACCAAGTCAAAACGCCGGGAAGGGACACATAACCAGTTTTCCCCAAGTCACAAATATTTTGCACAGTGGAGATAGCAGGTGTGAGTAAAGCCATTTTGAAATGTAAGCTTCTGAATTTTTTCAAAGATTTACACACAATCAAAGTTTAAGAACTCTGCATAAGATTGGGTTTTAAACTATTAACTTTTATTTATAATATGGATAAATTTATGTGTGTAGCAGTTCAGTGAAATAGGTATTCTCTGTTCCCGTCATTCCTCCTGCTACTTTAGTGCACATCATAAACAGGTGACCTATTTTTTAGTACCTACCACATGAAAATAAAATAATAATCAGGTGTCCAACTTGGTACTCAAAATTAAGGCTCACAAAGCCAGCAGAGATTTTTGAAAGTTTAATCTGAAATGAAATTTGGATGGCTCTGTGATTGCACACTCATACTTTATCTCAGAAAAAATGTTTATTTTGAGCTGCTGATAACAGTTATCCGTATGTAACTGAGATATTTATTGATTTATGGAATGGAAGGAATTTATAATAACATCAGATAAATGTTTTCAGGGTTGTGGATTAAATCTAAACATAAAACAATGAAGGCTTAAGAAATTTTCACCAATAAATGTAATCTTTCTAAAGGTTTCTATCTCACAGCTAAGGTATTGGAACTCCTGAGGTTAGAGATTATTTTTAAGTAATTTAAAATTCCTGATAAAGGAACGTTCATGACCACAACTCCAAGGCAGAAGCCACCAAAATATATCTGGTTTTCTTCAACTGTTATATTGTCACTTTCTTTTTTTTACAAAGTGAGAAGGAAAATACCTACTAGCTGAAAATTTCCAAATTTGATTTTGATTCTTGGACTGCTTTATTAAGCATCTTTTAAAACCTTGGAACCAACTTGAGCCTGTTTCTATTTCTCCACCTGCTGTCTGCAGTAAGGAAGCTAGCTTTTCTGGTGATTCTGAAGCTCTGTCTAAAGACAATTTATTGTCTGATCTTGACTCCTCTGCATTTTCCTCCTCTGATGTCTTTCAGGGCTTAGTAAGTTCAGCTGAGCTAACATTACCAGCAATGGGATTTTTTTCAAATCATCCTTAATGTAGACAAGGTCATGATTTCTGTGACATTCACATTGTTACAAATAATTTAATACTTGGTCTTCCATAGGGTCTTGTATTGGTTTAGAAATAAAGCTCATTGCTTGAAGGCTTGTTTTTATTCCTTATTTTCTACTCACCCCAAAGGCTGTCTTTAACTGGATCATTCTTGTGAAAAACAACCAACAAGCTTTTACCCTCCTCTTTGACATATAACTTTCAATGAGGTAGATTAATAAAAAGGCCAAGAGACAGATGGATATCACAGAATTAAAGAAAATACAGACAAAAAGAACTATACTAGAAGAGATAGAGTTTAGCTGAGCTCATCTGCATTTTTGATCTGCACTTTTCTAATGGCTCTAATTCCGTTTTTGCCCGTGTACCCAAGATAGGAGAGGGTTGTTTTTTTAAGAACATTTTTGCCCTGTGACAAAACCAGAATCTTCTGAATCCAATAAATCCTCAAACCTGGAGTTTGCAGTAGCTTCTGATTGTGACTGCCCAGTGAATCTGTCCGTGTTTCTTCAAACATGCATTTCTCATTGCACATGCTATTTTTATGAGACATTCGTTAAGGAATTTCCTTGTATAGAAACTAGAAACATTGTATAGCTCTTAGGTCTGGAAATATTAATATATGCACAATTTTGGGAACAACTTGGCCCTCAGGAAACAACGCTTAATGCTCTCTATGAAACATTTGCTAAAAAAGTTGTCTTTACTTTTTCCCTTATGAATACCCATGGTGTCAGCCATAGGTCTATATGGACTTTTAGACTGCAGAATCATGACCTGAGAAAAAGTCTAATAGGAAAAATGTTCAACTAAATTGTTTTGGGGGATCTTTTTACAAAGAAAAAGACCATCAGTGGCTTAATTTCTCAGAAAAAAAATCAGCCAAACTTTTGGACAAGGAGGAGTAAATCTGGAAAGAAAACACTTTTCTAGTTACTTGTGCAAATTAGTCTTAGTCAAAATGAAATCAGCATCTCAGCGGACTGATATCCATACATAGAATGCTGAGCTAAAAATGTGAACTCATTAGCAAGATACAATGAGGTTGTAATTGATGACTGGAGAAAATATGAGTTATTTAACAGTGACTTAGTAACCTTATGATAAAACCAGTGTAAGAGATTCAGTTGTGGTACAAGTTGTTTTTAAAGGAGGCAGGAACTGATTTCCCTCATAGATCTAAAACTAGGATATGCATTCTTTGTATCTCAGAGGGAAAACATCCTAAACTGTAACGTTAGCTTTTACTCACATATTACTTAAGAAAGCTCTCATAAATCAGTATAAGAAGAATAAGATAATATAAAGTTACATATGAACCTTTTGGTTAAATTCTCATGCTTTCAAAGAAAAAAGGAAAGAAAAAAAGAAAGTGCTTCATTCTTACTGTTCCATTTCTGTGGGTTTTTTTCTAAACAGCAACGGTTCATCTCAAGGCCACCTTGGCTTTTCAATAAAGCATTACAAATTCAGTCAGGAACTTGACATTACAGTAAGTGAGTAAAAAGTGAATTAAACACAAAGTTCATGAACCTCATCACAATGTTTTCACTTCGTTTGGTGTACATATTCACATAGACAGTCCCTGAAATAAAACAGGAGTACCTTGTTTTATACTGGAAAAGAGAACAAAGAAGTATAACACTTGCAATACATTCCAGTGACAATAATATGAACAAAAATTAAGCATGAACCCCATTCTGAGTCTCTATGAGGATAATTTCCTTGTGTCTTACAAGACAATCTTTGAAATCAATGGTGATATATATGGATTTCAATACAAGGAGCTGGCAATGGCACAGTTCTAAGGGATTTGCCCTCTGTAGGGCACTTTTTAAAGTCTAAGCACATATTTCTAAATGTAGCATGCATTTTGAAAGTACAGCCCAACATATTTAACTACTAATGTGAAGTTCACTTTTTTTTTTTCTTCCAATTGAAATTGAGAGAGTTGAGAGGACTTTTAAAAAGTAGTTTTTAAGGGCTTTCAAAATTAATTCCCTTTAAAATGTCTAAACTTAATTGTAAAGCACAGTGATGTGAAAATTTGCTGGTCATTTTAGTATCTAAGAGTTGCAAAAAAAACACAGTATATACATGTTTAAGTTTTCCACTGGTAAACTAGGACATATATCCTAATGTCCTATCATTAATTAGACAAATCAGTTAAGATTGATTCTTTTTCACATATATTTAAAAATATTT
>NW_010169975.1:0-14404 GCF_000695765.1 Mesitornis unicolor
CCCTCATCAAGGTCATTTATGAAGAGATTATGAACGCTCTAATTAGCGAACTATGCTTAGTGTAAGGTATATATATTTATTACCACAAACAAAAGGAGCAGAATTTGGGGAGACTTCTATGAGTGTGTGTGTGTGTGTGCATATGTGTGAGTGAGGAAGTTACGCCAATTTGGTTGAAATCAATGTTGATTTATGGGAATTAATTACACCATTTTTACACTATTTGATCCCAGCTTTTTCAATAAACCCTACCACAAAAACATACTGAAGACATAAGAACTGAAAGTCAGATGAAAGTCTTTTTTGTTGTTCTGTTTCATAAGGATATCATGAAACTGTGCTGTTTGCTTGACCTTTTCAGTTCTGACATTATTAATATGGGATTACGAATGTCTCAGTCATCTGTAACTCATGAAATTTCTGCCTCTGTTATAAACTAAACAGTATGGAAGGCAAACGCGCAAAGTGAGAGACAGCCTCACAAATGTGAATTTATGGGTCAGCCCACTACAGTCTCTTCTTCAAACTTCATGTAGTCTTTTTTGGGTAAATGAATTTCATAGCTGTCATTCTGATATATTGATTTGTGCAAAATACACCTCAGGGCTCTGTGACACTTCTCCTCACCAAAAACAACAACTCGGTGGGAGGAGAAAAATTGCAGCAAATTGACATTAAGGGTAACAAAAATGTGTCAGTAGAATGACAAATGTCGTTTGATTGGGCTTCTCGTGCGGTCTGTATAGGAAATTATCCATCTAATTATCTTTCCAAATGGCTTGTATTGTACCATGCAGTATTCAATGTAGCTTGAAATGATGTCCTTACCACTGCGTCTTAGGTGGATGATTTGCTGGCTGATGTTGCTTAGAGCTAGGGGTCTGTGTTTGGTAATTTTTATTCCACACTCCTCTATCTGCTGATATTCAGATCGCGTGTTTTATAATTTCACAGGGGATTTTTTGAGAAAAGGAGCATCTTTCCCCATAAATCCTTAATTTTTCCTGTGCATTAGATGTATTTCGCTCTGTTCCTTGGCTCGTGAGTACCTCATGCTTATCAGCATATCGACAAACACCAACACATCCTCTGTCCTGAACCAAATGCATTAGAAAAGCAGCGGCGTTAACATTCATGCTCTTTCTCCCTCTCACTCTTTCTAACTTTGTAAGGTATGCCTTCTCAACTTTCTGCGAGTTTACTGATACAGAGCTCTCACACCATCATCGTTCACGTAGAAAGGCACGGAAAACAATTCAAACATGACAATGTGATATTAGGAACCTCCATTCTTCATGTAAAAATGACTTGATAACAGTTATACTGTAAGCTGTTTCAAACTTTTTATACCATATACACGTAATGACCTGTTGGCAGAGGTGGTAATTGACAGTGCATGTTAAAACCAGTATTTTTTATTAACCTCTTACACTGAAGTACACTGCAGTAGGTAGTAGGAATGCAGTAGGTACTTGGAATTGTAGGCGCAAACTGGCAACATGCTTACCTGAAAGACTTCAAATGTCTTTAGGCAAGAGAAAACCTTCAAGCTTGGTCTTAAATTTGCTCCGCCTTGAGTGTCGAGTTAATGTGCAAAGCAACCTTTTGCATTTATTGTGATTCCATTCCTTCGTTATTTAAACTTCATGGTATCACCAGGAGATAGGTGCCAAGTATTGCCCATATAAGAAACTGGCTCAAGGCTTACATTCTGTAACAAGGATAACGCAAGACTCAGCTAGCATAGGGGCACATCAGACCCAAAATGTGATTCCTAAGCCTTCTACTCAGAGATTTGCAGAGCCTTGTACAAATTCCTCTTGTAGCCTTGTGGTTAGATCACTCACATCAGCGAGGCCTTCTTTCAGAGATTTCCTGCAAAAATGCAGAACTTGCCAAAACTATCAGTGTTCCCAAATGAGTTTTTTAACCATTAGGCTAAAAAGTCATACATTTTTGTCTCTCTCTCTCTCCACATTTTCTTTGCCCACTTCATGTACTCTTTCTTCCCTGAGGAAGAGAAAAAGTCAAGGTTGAATTTTTTGTAAAGATATCTGATGACCTTGAGGCTAGGACACTCTCCTGGTAAGAGAAGATGCCAGTGCAAATAATTTCAGGGTCTGAAACTCTCTGAATCAAGTCTTTTTCATGTCATTGGTTAGGATTCAAGTCATAAAACTATAAAGTAGTAGGGAGCAATGAGGGTGGCCCCAGCACAGACAGTGCTCCACAAATAGGGGTTAAACATTGTGGACACATCAAGGAGCTGGTAGCAGGGGACAGCTCAGACACAGGTCAAGGGTCCCTTGACAAAGGCCAGCCAGGAGCAAAAGGAAACGGGGCCAGAGGCAAAACTGGAAACAAGGCCACAGGGTGGGTCTGAGGGGTGCATCTACCTACAGTGTAGGGTTGAAGTTCATCCAGGGGACAGGGCAGAGACAAAGCTGGAGACTGACTCTCCTACAGGGATTGGGCTGAAATGTGGTTCTTGGGCCCATGCGAAAGGGACAGAGGAAGCACCAGGGAGGCTGGGCAGGGTCGCAAAGGCCTGTTGGCCTTTGGACAATGAGCTGTTGGAGCAGGTCCAGAGGAGGCCATGGAGATGCTCAGGGGCTGGAGCACGTCCCCTGTGAGGACAGCTGAGAGAGTTGGGGCTGTTCAGCCTGGAGAAGAGAAAGCTCTGGGGGAACCTTATAGCGACCTTCCAGGACCTGAAGGGGGCCTACAGGAAAGCTGGAGAGGGACTTTTTACAAGGACAGGTAGTGATAGAATGAGGGGAATGGTTTTAAACTGCAAGAGGGCAGATTTAGAGTGGATATGAGGAAGAAATCCTTCCCTGTGAGGTGGTGAGACCCTGGTCCAGGTTGCCCAGAGAAGCTGTGGGTGCCCCCTCCCTGGCAGTGGCCAAGGCCAGGTTGGCCGGGGCTTGGAGCAGCCTGGGCTGGTGGAGGTGTCCCTGCCCATGGGGGTTGGACTGGGGGGCTGTGAGGTCCTTTCAACCCTAAACGAGTCTATGATTCTATGGTGCCCTCCAGGCCCTGACACATTCCTTCAATCTCTTATCACTTAAAATCCTGAAAGAAGAGGAGTAGAGGCATTGATTCTCAGCAAAGGATTCCAAGCTTTACTCTTAAAAAGGATGGAGGCAGATAGCAAGGGATTAAATGGATTCAAGGAATGATAATCTGATGATATTATCAGCCAGCTCCAGGCGGTTCCCAATTTGGCATGTGATTTTTGCCATTTCACAGTACCGGTGTCACTCCAAATCCTGCTATGGGAACCTCAGTATTTCACTTCAGAAGTTTAACATCAAGGTCATCTATTGGACTGTGTGACAGATAAATTTCCTCAGATCTACAGTTCTAGAAGGGAAGCATGAACATTTGAAAGATAAGCACAAACTGTTATATCAAATCAAGGATATAATGAGGATAGTCAACAGCATCCTGCAGTACCTCTGTTTCACTGTTGTCTTTAATTACAGTACAAAACATGACTTTTAAAATCTAAAGATCCAAGAATGAAATATTCCAATTTGATTTGGGAAGAAATTTATTAGTCATTTGGTTTTGGTTAGACTTTTTAACTTCCAGTAAGCCAGCTCAGTCTCCAGATATTAAGAAAGCTGTTTTGCACTGAGGTATTGAAATGTCTCAGTTGAATAAGAGTTCAGTATCTTGCAAATTTAAAATTGTGACCATGTGTCACAGAATCACAGAATGTTAAGGATTGGAAGGGACCTCAAAAGCTCATCCAGTCCAATCCCCCTGCCGGAGCAGGAACACCCAGATGAGGGTACACAGGAATGTGTCCTCCCGTAACATTTACTCCACGGTAAAGTATGAAAACCACTTCTCTAGTTTCAAATAAATATGGTAAAATCAAAAAAGTCTAAGAATTCCATTCACTTAAACACAAGAGTTGATAAAGCAAATTCATGCTATTAGTGACAGCAGCAAACATTTCACTGAATTCTGCATAGTCTGCAATTAGTTTGAATTTCAAATATTGGAACTGTTTTCTGAAGTTTATAAACCATATCTTAAAAATGCATTCATGTCAACCTCCAGAAGTTAAAATGTTGCCTTTGTGCCAATATACAGAGGTATTTTCTTTTTAATTAGTAAGCTCATTGCACATGGATTGTGGAAGAATTGAGTTATGAGATAAAGCAACAGATTATAGAAGGTTTTTAATCACCGCTGCCTCAAATTTAGGAATTTAGATGATAATTTCATATTCTATGCCAAACACAAATGTATTAAATGGATATTGCACTTAGCTCTGTTTCATGCCTGCACAGCCAAGAAACGATACCGTGTAAAGAGAAGGCTATGGTCAGATAAAATGTCGTAGCATTATATGCAAAAGGACTAAAGCCTGCTTGAGGTACAGAGCTATCAAGTTTTTATAAATGCCAAATGCTCTTTTCACTATGATCTCTGTTTGCAACGCTGCTGTGTCTCTTTTGCTCTCTCTGCTCAGCAGACTTTTATTTTCTCTTTACTATGAACCTCTAATGTGGTTGTTATGATCTTGGTTATGAGCTACCTCGACAATTACCCTTTTTTGCTATGGCGGAATGGTTTATATAGTAAAGATTATTTTTTTTCATATGAGTAGAGGGTTGTTAATAACCCCCCTTGGAATTCTTGTCTGTAAGGGTAATTTTTAGTAAAAAAACCTCTTAATTTTTTACTCCCGTGAATTCACTGCACCTTTATGTATTAAGATCCAGATGTTTCAGAACAAGGTCAAATATCTCAGGCTAAAAGTGATAAAAGTACCGTGATTATGACAAACATCAGTAAATACCTAAAGGGCTGTATCAACCTTTTACAGAGACAAGGGAGGTTCTTCTAAGATTTGTGGGAGACTGCATTATCTCTAAACATTTTCATCTCTTGTAGTGCCGAATCAACATGCTAGGTTTGGTCTTGCTATATAATTTCCTGGAGAGTACCTCAAGCCTTTAAGCCTCTTTTGAATCATGCCAGGGAGCTGAAATAGAGTACAATGGCATCTATTATTTTGATTGTTACCAAATGAAATGGAATTTGATTTCCCTTCCTTTTATTCTAATCTAAGGGCTATGTTTTCAAAGGGGTTTTGTTCTAGCCATAACTCATCTAAGCGAAGTAAATCTTTCAAGAAATGAAAATTCTACTGTACACTCAACAGTGAAAAAGAAGAATAGGAAATTAAACTACCTTTTATTTCTTATTCTATTCATAATATCGTTAACCAAAACCTTATTTTAGTAAGAAGTGGATTATCCAAAGTCCAGTCTGAACTCCTAGCCCTCAACGGCATTGGCTCTCTTAAATGTAATGCAGAGTTTCACTGGTTTCAATGTACATGACAATTGTCATTGAAAATAGAGAATGAATACATCTGAAGTGATATGTACTGACAGATGAGTCTGACCCCCTGTCACTACAGCCTTTTCCTCTATTCTTTCCTGAACTGTCAAAACTCATTTAAAAGAAAGCTGATTTGATACGAATTGTTGTTTGTTTGTTTGTTTGTCTTTATTGTAGATGCAATGTAGCTTTCTCCTGATACGGTTTAACAATTTTGCCCTAGAAAAAACAAGAAGAATGGGAGCAAAGAGAATTATGGAAGGGTCTTGATCTTATCCACTGGTGATCTCATAACTGGTAGAGGTGCTGGTTTAGGGCAAGGGATATCTGTGAGAACACATTACCAGCTAAAAATATCTATGAAAGAAACATCACATGCGATTTCAAGTGTTTGTGATAACCAGTAAGCAGGATAATCCAAAGTATAGAAAGCTGTACATTTACATTTCCAATACTGTAGCTTTATTTTATGAATTTTAATTTACATAAGAATTATTGCTTAAATGTTCTGTCAAAGACTATGCAGAAAAGACGTAAAATGTCTCGTTTATTTTCATGTGAGGGCCTCAGCAGGGGCAGTTCTTCTCCTTTCTGTTTCTGTTCTTACATGTAGAATCAGAATCACACGATGTGTTGGGTTGGCAGGGACCTTTAAAGCTGATCCAGTCCAACCCTGCAGTGACAGGGACGTTGGTACCAGATCAGGTTGCTTCATGTGCCTATGAAGAGTTCCCCAGTCTTTAAAAGTTTCAATTCTAATTTTTAAAAAAATTTTATTTTAATGGAAAGGATCAAAAATAATGACCTCATCACATTAGAAATCGGCATAGTCTAGTTTGACTCAGAAGAAGGTATGGCTAGAATTTCGTATGGGGACACAGAGTAATTTAGTCATTGGAGTATGGGCCCCTCTCAGTAAGACTTTTAAAAATAAAATTGTTAAAAATACAAACTTCAGGTATCAGCTATTGGATACCTGAAAGAAGACGGAAGTTTTGCTCTCTGCCAAATGTTCCTAGTCGGTACTTGCACAAAATAGTTTTGACCTGTATGTGAAGGAAACTGTAAGAAAAAGAAGCCCACATCAAAGGGAGAAAGGACAAGAAGATAATTTCATGTAAGTGATCACTTTAAAATTTGACACTTGCAAATACTTTATGTTTTCAGAAGAGCTTTCAGCTTCTTTATGAAGTCTCTGAATTCTAATTCTGTATTCATTTCACTAGCCCATATTTCCCTTTGTTACTTGTATTCATTTGCTCTTAGTTCTTCGGGAAGACACATTAGCGTTAAACCTTGACACCTAGTAAAAGCAGCACTGGAAAAAGAAACAACAGTCTGAACCAAAAAGTAATCCATTTTCTCTTGTACATCCTATAAAGTTCTTCAGAATTCATACGATTTCTTATTTCCTCTCTTCCTTTATGGATTCTTTGGAAACAAGGTCATTTCCCCCCTCCTTTTTCAGGGAGGGGAGAGTGGCATTTGTGGAATTATGGCCCAAATAGACTTGGGGTAACAACAATTTAGATACAGCAAAATATCTGTCTTTTGATAGATCCTCTCATAGGTAAACTTCTCTTTACCATGAGTGATTTGTAAGCTGATAAATCACCAGGTGCTTAAAAAGGCAATTGTCAAAAGTACTCAGGTAACTCAGAGGCCCAAGTCTTATAGTTATACCCAGGCAAATATATTTTAGAAATTCAGCTTTAGGGTATATATTTTTAATGTGTGATCCAATGCTTTATTTTGTCTCATTTTTAAAAAAAGAAGCTGTAGCTCATGTTATGGTTAAAAATGTTGGTCCATCTGCTTCAAAACTTCAAGTTTACAACAATGATAACTTCTTTCCCCTTATTTATTCTCTGTAATGAAGGGGGACAGGTTAATGGTTTGCAAATGTCCGTGATGGAGGATTTTTATTAAAAATGGTTATGTAGTTGAGACTTCAAGATCTGAAGTGTAATTCTGAATTTAAAGAAAATCACAGAAAGATGTGGTCTGAAAGGACCTTCTGGAGATCACCTTGTCTAACTTCTGCTCAACACAGAGCTATATTCAAGCTGTTCAGAATCTTGGGCAGGAAATTTTTGAAACTCTCTAAAATTAAATCATCTCTAACTTCTATGGGCAACCTTATCTCTACATTTCCATCTTCAATACTCCTTCCAAGGTGCAACTTTAAGCTCTTAAAATCGGTGCTTTAAATGAAGACCTTTGAAAGCTTTAATCACTTCTTAAAATTTGTTTCTGCTTGTCCTTACTGGGTAAAATCATGGCATTTGCTTTTTAACTGCTGTGAGAGTATGGGCTAATATTACTACTGAGCTTCCGTGTTTTGTCCTAATTGAATACCTCCATTTACTCCTCTGTAAAATATCTCTAATGAAGCACTTTCCTCCCTCGCGGGGATGTTGGAGGTTGTAATGAGATAGTAGCGCACAGAACTCAAGATCTTCAGATAATAGTTCTTGTGTAAGTGCAAAGCATTACTTATTATTATTCCTGTCCCTCTCTGTTCCTAATGTAGCTGAAGGATGACAGACTCTTTATATCTCTGTACAATTTACTTCTGGAAGAGATTCTGGAATATTCTGCAGGGAAGGAGGTCAGGAAGTGACAGCAGTTTCATGTTGACCTGTTCAGAACCAGCAGGGACTCCCATGTGCTGGGCTCAGGACATGCGCAGATAGGCAGGGCAGCAAGAAAAACACATTTATTCACCTTGTTGAGACTCAGTTTGTAGGAAATCAGTTGTGAAACCAGAGAGAAAAGTGTGGCTTAAACTAGATTGGATTTTTTTCTCTAAACTCCCTTTTATTTCCACATTTTTTTTTTCAAATTAGTTTAGCCATCCTAACCAAGATATAAACCTGGAAACAGATTTTATTGGTAAAGAATACCATATGCACTGCTACCTACAAATAAATTAACTAAGTATCCAAAAAATAAATATCAAAGCATTAAAAAATGAACGCTTTGATATGAAACTCCCTATTATTGTTGTTATACATTGTTGCTATTAATAATCATGTTCTTGTGCTTGATTGCTTTCTCCTTCTCTCTCTCTCCGCCATCCTTGTCAAGCAAAGTGTTAATTACACTGTATAACATACAGGGGTGCTGCTGTCAAATACAACCGGAGAATTGAGACTTAAAATAATTGTATAAAAAGGAATTAATATTAAAATTACTAGTTGTTCCATTAAGAAGTTTGCGTGCCTATTATCAATCTCCAGCACTTCATTTCTGCTCAAGTTGCTTAGAAAACATTTTTCTATTAAATCATACGCATTGCATTTAATATGCAAAACTAATTCTAACTGTTAAGGAATAAACAGCAGTGTGAAGCAATGGATAATATTTATGAGCAGAGCTTGTAGAAGACAGGACAGTTCTTACAGGATTTATGCCCACTCTTCCTTTCTGTTTTTGTCGTTGTTAAAAGTGTTTTTGTAATTAAGCAGTGGAAAGTATTTCCATCGTTTTCATTGTCTTTCACATCTTCAAAGCAAAACAAGACATATTACTTAGAAAATGGATCTCGTGAAGGAAAGAAAATTGCAAGACTATTCTAGGGACCAATAAACAAATTACGCAGTATAAGCGATACCACATTTGGAGTCTCGTTCACATGTTCACAGCATGAACAAGTCATGAAAATAAAGGCACTAAACCATCATTGACTTTTTCTCAGAATCCATAGCTTAAATACTTTTTTAAAACAAAGTTTTGAGCAGTTCTTCTGAACTGCCTGAGAACATTATGACTAGAGAATTAGAAATTCAGCAGCCATTATCAAATATATAGATAAAGAATATAAATACCAAGAAAACGCACATATTTTTGCACAGACTGTTGTGTATATTTTGTACTAAGCTGCTCAACTCTGAAACCTTTGCAGTTCTTCATCTATTTCAGTAAAACTCTACCCAGGAATGTCTGCTTTCTCTCTGTCTCAGCTTTCCTAAATCCTTCTATCCACCAAAACACCTCAAGCCTCTCCTCCTACTCATATTTGTCACTCCAAGCACTTCAGAAGTCTGATTAATTATACCCATTGCCGTGCAGCCCAAAATTACTCACTCCTTCAGTAAGATGCCGCCTTTATTTTTATGTATTGTACAGCAGTGAGCACCTTACCAATACCTCACATAGCAGAGTGAGTAATTTGGACTTTGATGATCTAATAAAAGCAGCATCACTCATGGAAGCAGGTCTTTATTTTCTACCTTGGACTTACCTCCAGATTCAACTAAAAGGCTGTCAGGTTAGCAAATAAACAATCAATTGATTAAGAACAAATGAGAAATAAATTGATTCTGCAGGTGAACAGAGAGCATTTTTCTCTACCCTTGACATACCCATATCACATAGAACTTTAACATTTAAAATTATTTTTCTCATTTTTCTATTAGAAAAACCAACTGTAAGTCAGGATGAGCGAATGGACTGTTTGGTTTTACACTTAATTCTTGCGTAGCTGTTTTTAGCTACCAAGAAGGTTTCCTATTGTGTTTTATCCATTCAGATTCAATGAATCTCAACTGAATTGACTTTGCACTCCATGAGTGAAGTAAGTGTTTATTAGGCTATTAAAATATCTACTGCCCTGTGGCTTTCCTGAAGTGGAAATAAAGCCCAAATAGCGGCTGGAAGGTGCAGAGGTAAACTAACTTTGAAACAAAGCTATCTGCTGCTTCTTTAAGCTTCTGATCATGTTTACAGTACAGTGCGAAAAGTGGAATTGAGAGCAAAAGAAAATTGTTCATATTTTCCAAGTGGCCTTTTCCTCATCCGTTTTGTTGGATATATATTAGGAAAACCTCTCTGGGTTATGAGATCCTCAAGCCTTTTCTACAGAGGTGATATCTGAAGATGATCTCTGAGCTTTCTGAAATGTTTGCAGCTGTCTTGGCCTTCCATACCTTGGTATAAAGGATGAGTATTTCAGATATAAAATTAATTTTCTCTTTTACTGTGGAAGCATTTAATGAATGAAATTTCAGTGTAATGTATTGCAAGAAAATGTAGGACTAAGATACTAGAGTGTATCTGACCTGCCATGAATCAGAGGCAACTTCTATTTTGCCTTGAAGTGTAGACATAGCAGGGTAAATTCTGCTGCTCTTATGCATGTATTTTGTATATTTTCTGCAGTATCACTTTAGTTTCATGTGACATTTAAATCAGGAAGTTCTTTAGTGTAGATGTAAACCAAACACCAAGGCCATTCAGAGTAAAAGCATAGATTTCTGAAGATATTAACTGGTATTAGCTACTTATTTATCAGCCCTGAAAGTGGCTGTGATTCATCACTGCTTGGTAAGCTGCCAGAGCTTCAGAATCCGTACCTGTTTTTCTCTCATGAAGGAATTGCTTTACAATTAATCTTAGAAATAATAGGAAACCTCGTTAAGAGAAATCTGTCTTGATTAACTCAATATTAACTTGAGCTAATGTGATTGTATTTCTCTGCTTGTGCCACTGTACAAGTAATTATTTTTTTCTTCAGGCAAAGGGCATTTTACTGCTCTTTCACATCAGTGATAGTTTCTAACATTTTCAGATTGAATTTGTTTAATTTTCCTGCTTGTAATTCAATTCTTACTTTGCTGTAGTTTTAATGTTTGAAGATAATCGTGCTGTGCTGTCTCTCACAGGATAAACTTGGGGATACATTCTGACTTACACAGGTTCTGGTAAAGAAAAATTAAAGAATACTCTGATCAAGGTTTTAAAATATTTCAGAGACTGAAACTGTGGTTTTTTTACATCTCAATTATTAAATTATCAAGATTATAAGCTATCTTTTTTTTTTTTGATTCTCCAACTGAATTTTGAAGCGAGAAATACCATTTATCAGCAGTATAGGTGCTCTCCAGGAAGTTCACTAGTACCACTTTAAATGAAAAGGTTAATTTCAAATACAATTCACGACGTATAATGGCAAGGAGTGCTTCTCACTGTGTGAGCTTTCAGAATGGTGCGTCTTGCAAATTAGATTAATTTTTTCTGTAAATGTTTCACAGTAAGCCTAAGACCAGTTCATAAGACTAAAACATTTAACACAAACAAGAGAGCTGTGACTATAAAGTAAGAATTAATGTTTATTTCTACTAGATAGAATATATATGTAGAACTCTATGTATATTCTACAAAGGAGACTGAACTTTTCTTCTGGCATTTTCTTTCTTTTATTTTAAATAAAAAAATACTGGAATGCTGTCATCATAATTAAGTGCTCTCAAGTTGCGAGCCTAATTACCATAAGTACAATCTTGAAATTTCCTGGCAAAAGTCTACTCTGATTTATAAAAACCAAACATTTCATAGAAACATCCTGAATTCAACAATGTTTGGTTTAATCCCTGTGACATTCACCTGGGTTTCCAAGTACTCTGCTGAGATCCAAATATTTCAAAGTCTGTGACTTGAAATGAACTTTCAGGGCTTCCAGGAGCCCTAGCAAAGTTCCCAAGGTCTGGTAGTCATGGATACCCTTGGAAAATTCCATTTGTCACTCAGTATCCAGGCTCCTTTGGCTTTGCAGTGGAGGGGAAAGCTATACCCTCTGACAATTGGTAGAGTCTGCAACGAAGAAAGAATATAAATTTCATTGGAAAATTATCACAGAACAGGAGTGCATATTACCTTGTCAACACCACAGACAGTTATTTCCCAGATTATTCTTTTTCAGGCTTTCTATTCCATAGGAGGTTTTAAATTGGTTCATATACCAAGATAACCATCAAACAGTGTGACCAGTTTATTGATTATCAACCAGTGATGTCCATATAGGACGGGACGGGACGGGACGGGACGGGACGGGACGGGACAGGATAAGATAGGATAGGATAGGATAGGATAGGATAGGATAGGATAGGATAGAATAGAATAGAATAGAATAGAATAGAATAGACCCACTAGGATCATCCAGTCCAACTGCCTGACCAATTCAAGGCTCAATTCAAGTTAAATCACAATATTATGGGTATTGTCCAAAGAGCTCTCAAACACTCGTAGGGCATTGACCACCTCTCTAGGGAAGCCTGTTCCAGTGTTTGATCACAATCTTGGTAAAAGAAATACTTCCTAATGTCCAGTCTAAACCTCCCCTGGTGTAACTTTGAGCCATGGCCAAGTGTTTTATCACTGGATACCAGGGAGAACAGATCAGCACCTCCCCCTTCACATCCCCTCCTCAAAATTATTACTAATTTGGCAAGCCTTGAGACTGTAACTATTGAAGTTGGCTTCAGTGACAGCTGATGTTTGCTCTCAGCATGAATGAAAACGAGACTTTTTCTGGTATATTATTCACATATTGTTGAACTTTTTCTCTTTTTGCAAGGCTCTAGCAAATTTGGCTTACTTAGTATCCACTGGATAAATTAAAATGAGCTAATGTATGTTAAATAAAAAAGAATAGCTTGCATAACTACAGAAGCAGTGGTACAGTTAATTTTCAAGTTTAATGAGATGAATTAATTTTAAGCAAAAATAAAAGGTGTGTTTTCTCTTCATGGCACATGTCCTGTGTTCTGCTCAAAATTCGTCATACGGGGTTTTGTTGAAATTTTTATTTCAAGCATAACTACTTCTACATATATGAAAAAGTATAAAATGTGTTTTGTTTCCTTTTAAAGAATACAAGATATTTTATTGCTGAAATAGTTGCAAAAGTATCAATACTGTCACATTATTACAATACATTATAAATTCATTATAAATAGTTATTTTAAATAATCCAATTATAAAGCTAGCATTATAAGAGGACGTTAATGAATATCAGTATTGATATCTATTCTGATATTCTTCCTTATTTTCTCTTTCACCTTCTTGCCTGATTCAAAACTATTTCCCTATAAATGTTTTGGCTATATTCTGTTCTCAGCTATAGACTAAATCTGTGGAATAATTTTATTAAAATCCTTGGATTTTCTGTTGAAATTGATTGAAGATTGTTTTGTAAACAGCATTTGATCCAAAGATTGAGCATAAACTCCCGTACCACTTACGTTAAATAGTGTGGCGTTGAGTAGTGAAGGGGAAAATTAATATTTAACTGTTTGACAATGAAAAGGAACAACATACTTTATAAAAAGAAAGAACTATTAAGAAAAAAAAATCAATAGTCTTTTGCCTAAGTAAAGACTGAGTCAGTAAATCAGGCTTGACTCGCATACCTATACCATTATTTCCAAATATTTTTTTTTAATCTTTAATCAATAAAATTATACAAGAAGAGTTTCAGGCTTTATGCACAAAGATGGAAATGGTCTTATGATAGTAATGGCTTCTTTGGATATAAATTCTTTGGATATATGAATACGACATACTGCAGTGCACGCTGCATGAGCGTATTCTGGAGTCTGAAATATAGATGCCATCAGCATGAAATTGCTTGGAGTTTACTTTATTCTACCTAGAAATCTCGCCATGGGTATCTGCGTAGTGTGTGTATGTGTGCACATGCCTGTATATATGTGTGTGAGTATGCATACGTACATGTTACACGTGTATTTATACATCCTTCGTATTTGTCACAAATAGAAAATCAGAAAATGGGGGTGTTGCTGAGCTCAATCCTTAATTCTGGATTAAGGATTCTGCTTAATCCAGCAGTCATCCGGTCATTGCAGCCGAAAAATACTGGATTAACTCGATTTCTTTTTTCAAAACCTGCACAGATAATATCTATAATTTATTTACCATTGGTTTTGCATGGTTTCTGTTGACACCTAATCTTTCATTTTTAGACCTATGTAAAAGGTAAAAAACTCATCGTTTTTTATTTTTTCACTGCAGAAGGGCAAGGTTAAAATGCTTTCGGTTTTAAAGATTGTATTATTTTCACTAGGACTGGTAGAACACAGAAACAAACTCGTGAGTACTGAAATATGCAGTGTTCAAGGTCGAGTATCTACCAGTATCAATAATTTTCAATATCATCTTGTTGAAGATGTCTGGGTGGAGTTGCAATAGATGATCTTTAAAGGTCCTTCCAACCCAAACTATTCGATGATTCTAT
>NW_010169976.1:0-11109 GCF_000695765.1 Mesitornis unicolor
ATATTTATATTTATATTTATATTTATATTTTTATAGTCAAACCATCATTGAAAAGTGAGGGCCTTTGTGATGGGCAGCTGAGGTGGGGCCACCAGCTCCAGGGCTTTGTCCCTTCAGCTTACCAGGGCAGGTCTCTGCCCACGTGCTAGCCATCAGCCCTAATGGGTGCTGAAACCCTTAAGGCGAGGTTTGTACCACACCTCATGGTTTTGCAGCCCATCAGGTGTGGAGCTGCTTTAGAGAATTGCTCTCATGGGTCTGGTGGCTGCTGAGCTCAGCAGGAGAGGACCCTTGGCCAACCCAGGGGCTCAGGGTGGGTTTGCAAGAGCTGGGGTCTCCAAGCAAAAATTGCAGTGGTTGCCTAGCTCCTCTTGATGTGTGTGTGACATGCAGCAAAACTCAGAGCTGTGTTTTGTGCTCAGTCTCCAGTAATTTATTTCTCTGATTATTTTGTTTCAGCAAAGCCCTTTGAGAGCGGGCAGTACCTGGACATCTATGGAATTACAAGGGACCAGGCTGGAGAATACGAGTGCAGCGCAGAAAATGACGTCTCAGTCCCAGACGTGAAAAAAGTAAAAGTCACAGTAAACTGTAAGTCATGTTGGTTTTTAATCGCTAAATCAAATGGATGAGAAGAAAAGTCTGGTGCGGAGAGGTGTTGCTTGTGGTGAAACTGTGGCGTGTTTGGGGTTTGTGTTGCAGTCACAAAGTGACCTATGCTGTTTGATGTACGAGGTGGTCTTACCAAAGGAAAGGAAAATGAGCTTTTGGAGTTGTTTTTTGAGTAATTATCTGAGTGACTTCCAAGAGTGGCTGTGGTTGTCGGGCTGAAGTGTTTCTGATTTAATTTGCCATGGTTGTGCAAGGATATAAGGAGCTGAGAAACTTTCTGAAGTTCTGTTTGGGTGCTGAAATGGTGATCGATCTCCATGGAAATTGGATGTACTCGGAGTAGAGAGCGCGAGTTAGTTTCTGTGGTTACCCCAGTGTGAAGGCAAGGAGGGCTTTGCTGGTGGGCACTTCTGCTGTAGCCATGAACGGTGATAGCCACAGGAACCACCAAGGTAGTCCTGCAGATACAGCACAGTCAGAACAGGACTGTTTTTCCTTGCAAAATCTAAAAAAAAAAAAAGAAATAAAATGGGAATAATTGCTCTCATTCACTCTGAATTTTCTTAGGTTAAGTGCAGTGACCCAGCTTGTAATTTAAAGCAGCTTCTGGTTTGAAAATTGCTGTGGCATCTGCACTGGCCACAAGTGTTTGAGACGTGAGCTTTGTGTCTGCATTGACAGATGTTGTCCCTCTTGGTTGGCCCCTTGTCCCCAGGTCGCTGTTTTGGGAGATCGGTCACTGATGGGGCTCACCTAGGTGTTCATGGGACCTTCAAGAGCTGACCCAATGCTCGTGGTCCGTGATGCCCTGGAGCATGGTGAGTCAATGCAGGAGCTGCTCTAAGTAGCTATGGACCGGAAGGAAAATAAAAACTATGGGAGGAAAAACCACAATTGGATGGTGACCTGTGTAACCAGTGGCCGTTACTTGTTGTGCCATATGTTACTGAAGATTGACAATTAGCAAAGTTGTGCAGATATTTGCATAAGCATGCCCTGGGTGTTTTGGCATAACAGCTTTCACGCAAACTGTACTGCAGAGTGTTTTGTGTTGTTAGGTAGTAACTTGCAATAGGGACCAGAAGGAGTGGTGACCTCAGACTGATTTTAGCAAAACAAATATTGCATCCATGTTGTTTCGTATCATGGGGACTTTAATAAGCATGAAGCAAGCTGTCTTGGGAGCTTTGTGAGTGCTCATAGAAAGGGAAGAGTTGCTAAGCCTGCTTAGTGGTTGTTTTGGTGTTTGTTTGGGTTTTCTAAAAAAAAAAATAGAGTAAAATCCTAGTCCTAGATTAATAAAAGCATCAAATTAACTGGGCAAAGCCAGAACTCAGACTGCAGTGCTTGAGTTAAACGTGTTTTGGACTGCTAAAGCAACCAACCAGCTCGGTAAATGCTTGAATGAAGTCTCCCAACTGATCCTTGTCCCGGTGTCCTTGGCCATCGTGTGGTTGCACATGGTGTTATGTCAGGTTTGGGCAAACTTCTCAGGCTGCACTGGGGATGTGCAGAGCATTTTTATATTTTTAAATATCTCTTACAACTTAAAAAAAAAAAATTGAAGGGTGGGGAAATAAAACCAAAGCAATGTAAAACTAGGACCTGGCTACATCCTTTAGTCTTGTGTACGATGACAGAACAGCGCCACATTTCCATGAACATGATCGCTTAACCATCGCTGCTGATAATTTTTGATGCTATTTCCCTGTTATTTAAAGGCACGTTCTTTACTGCAGACCTGGTAACCGTGGCATAAATCAAGGTTTTATTGTGCCCGCTTAATAGAACGTATCAATGAGCCCCGAGCGGTGACGGCGGCTATAAGCATAACTTCGAATATGGATATTCATACTGCGGTTGTTCAGTCATCCAAGCATGTACAAGGAAATTACCAGGTTTAAATTACTTCCTGAATTTCCAGTTTCTTGTCTGGGCAACTTCCAGCCATACATAAACAACCAGCTCACTGTCTGCCTTGCAGCACATACATTATAACTCTAATGACTTCACAAGGTTTCTTCATTTAGCCTGCTGCTTATTTCATAATCTATGTTTTCTACTTAATTTATGTCTGTCCCCATAATTTCCCTTTTGGAAATGATGGCCTGAGAGTGTGTGGTGCATTTGTCTGCCTGAATTTGGGGTGAGGGGAGAGAGAAATTGAGGCTGATGGGTTACAAAGAAGGAAGACTGTACCAAATCAAGTTAAAATAGATAAGGTGTAATCCAATTTCATTTCTCAAGTAAATCTTATTAGGATTTTTCCATTACTTTTTTATAAAGCTAATACTGATTTATAGATGATTATATTGAACCCCATTTTGAATAAATGAGGGTCTGTATTAGGAGGACTTTAATGTGTTGTCTGAAACTGCGTATGGTGCTGCTGCTTCACTGACTCTTTTATTAGTTTATTAGTGCCATACTTGAAAATATTAAAGGCAGTTGCTAATTGTGAGAATCGCCAGAAGTGTCGAGGCCATGCTGAGATGATGAAGGATGAGATGCATGCATCTTGGAACTGGCATTTATTTTAATTTATGTAAATGTGTCAGCTACCTAAATAAATAGCGATTGTGGACTTTTAAAGTGAAACCGTACTGCAGTATTGCTTTTGTGGTTTTGGTTTGGGTTTTTTGAGATAAGATACAATAAGGGTCTGTTTTTCTGTAGTTGTATCTTGCACAGCTCTGTTAAAGCTGGATCTTGCAGTCTTTACTGAATTAAGATTCAGTGGCTTTGGAGAAGGGGAAAAAAAGCTGTTCAGTTGGAATTAAAAGGCAATAATTTAATTTCAGCCTTTATGAACCCCATCTTGCTGCAAATTGAAGACCAGATTCCTCGGTGCTTACTGGGGAGGTGAAAATTACAGTTCCTGTGCCAAGGAGGCCCAGCTGGCACTGGGACGTGCTGGTGGGATCTGGTCCTGCTGGGGCTGTTGGTTTGGCTGTCCTGGGGTCTCATTCCCCAGCCAGGACCTCCAGGTTGGTTTTTGGCACCAGTAGCTTTGAAGGAAATGCTGCCCCCTGCAGCCTGAGCTGACCCTGTAGCATCTCTCCTGACTCCCGTGGGCTGCAGCCAATGGAAGGGGAAGCTCGTCTGCCAAATTCTGTAGACAGTAAATACAAATAGTATAGACTCGTTAAGGTTGGAAAAGCCCTCTGAGATCAAGTCCAACCCAGCCCCACCCTGGCCACTAAACCATGTCCCAAAGTCTACACATTAAGGTAACTCAAAATATTCTAGATACTATATCAAGTCTGCTTGCAACAGCCCCTCTCAGTACAGATGTTTTTCTGTTAAATATTGAAAAAGAAAAATGGAAGTGAATAAACTCTGATAACTTATAAAAGCTGTATTAACCTTGTAAGTCGTGCCTCTGGATTGGTGTTTGCCCGGTCTCTCCATAAGGCATCTCCAGCGATGGCAGATCCATGGGCACCATCACTCTACTCTGTCACAGCCCTTCACCAAACATTTGTCACATTGTCTGATGTGACCCTTCCTTGCAGAATTACAGCTCCATTCCTCTCCTGTCCTCTGAGGAATGGAGCCGATCAGTTTCGCCTTCCAATCTCTTTGAAGGCAGTGGCCTTGTGCTCTCCATGTTTGCCTCCTTACATTCACCAGCCCTGATTCAGCTCATCTTCATTCTTGGGTCGTGTTTTCTGAGGGATTGACTATATGTTTCTTTTCCATAGATCAGTTGGTGCTAGGGAAGGGCTTTCTCAAAGGTATTAAAACTTGAGCCAGCGTGCCAGGTGAGGCATTGTCTTGCCAAGGATTGCTTTTGATGCCTTTTCATAGATCTGGCCTTTTGCATTTGCCTTTCCTGTGACAGCAGTACATTTTGGAGCCGGGGGGGGGAGGTTTACCCCTGACAGCAGAACGACTGTCTCACCTCCTCACCATATTCATCCAGCTGATGAACTGAACTGTTGAAATCATTCCTGTTTGCTGTTGTGCAGTTTTCAGGCCACTCCTTCTGTCTATCAGGGTGGCTTCCTCTTCATTGATGGCATTAATGAAGCCCCCACCAGTAACGGGCCTAGGACTGGTGTCCAGCTGAGCATGCAGGGCAGCAGACTCCTGAGTACAGCCTTGCAGACAACATGTGCCCATGTGAAGGGAAGCTTTTGGGCAAGCCCAGCTTGCTCCTGCATGGGAGATGTTGTCAACTTCTTACTGTCGTTGAGCTGCAACACCCATTGCCATTCCCTGCTATGGGCAGGAACCGATGACCAAACACAGCCCGTTCTTAACAAACCTGTTGGTGATTGCTCATCTTCTTGTTTTCTGGGAGCTTTCACAGCTTAGATTGCTTGAACAGCATTTTTATAACACTGGAAATAAATGGCTTGTAATTCCCTAGCTCCTGTGGCCCTCTCTTCTTCTGAAAACGGTTCATGAAGGCTGTTTTTAGCACTTGCCTGCCTATCACCTCAAACAACATCGTAGCTCTGCATTTGCTTCATCCAGCTGTTGAATGCATTTTTGAAGTTTATTGGGCCAATTGGTTTTGTATCAATTTGGTTTATTCAAGTACTTGCTGCATTATTCTTTCCCTATCTTAACCTGAAATATAAAACAATTAATTGTAGTCACCGAATTGGTCATATTCTGTGTTTGGAGCTATTCTGTCTCCTTCACCCTTTCCTGTGATGGTTGGATGAGATATTTTGTTGTGGCTTTTTTAATGGGAGGAAAGTGTGAGTTTCTGGAATGAATTTTAAATAATGTGTGTGTTTTTTGCTTGGACAGGTTAGGGTTTTTTGCAGAACAGCTCGGCTCATTAGCATTTCTTGGAAGTCTGCCTTACTGTTGCTATGGTGCTTTGCATAATATTATGCATAATACTCTGATTTTACTTTGAACTCAGACATACTGTACAAGCCACTCTAACCTAATTGCATCTGTAACCTTAAACCTACTGGGGAAAAACATTACAGGACTTCAGTGTTTGTTGGGGCACCTGATGCCTGGGACTTTATTTTCCCAGAAAGTCTCTTGCTGTGGACTGTTGCTGGCCTATAAAAAACATTCCCTTGGCCAGGCTTTTTATTTTGGATTCAACAAAGAAAATTTCCCTCAATCAAGGTGAACGTGTTATTAAATAATAAGGTGAGGCCCAAATGTTTTCCAAAGGTCTTGGTCGTCATCTGCTTTGGTACCAAGTATAACATTACTCGGAGCAATTTGCAGTTTTAATTTCTACTTTCTAATATAAGGGAGGGGAAGAGGGGAGGCTTCTGTTTAAGCATAAATAAAGGAGATTCTTCCAATTTTTAATAGCTACAGGTGTTCAGCTTCATATTTATATCCCTGACTAAATTTAGGACTTGGTCAGCACTGGCTTCAGGAGACCAGGAGTCACAGGAGGACACAAAGGAATTCTGATTCATAAGTGCAACGTCATATTTTTTAATTCTTAACACAACATGAACAAGATATTGAACAGTTGTACGTGTTTGTGCAAGTCTGTTTTTGCAGTATAGTTTGTTTGTTAGCCAACCTGAGAAGGAACCGCTTTCTTGTCTGTTGTATGCAAGTTTACAATAGTGGCTGTGGTCAACGGTGCTGCCTTGAGGGCCTGAAACTTCATCGCCTGTGTTTCCTCTTGGGGAGGATACTTCCACCCAATTACCAGGTTTTTTTTCTTTCAAACCAGTTAAAATTAGTTCCCTAAAAGAACAAAACTGGAGGAGAAGTTACTGCTTTTCTTTATTGTTGTTTATATCGAATAATTTCGTTCACGTCAACTCTTCAAGCAGAGTTGCACCACCATGAGATGAAGTTGTACATTCATATTTGACCGTGGAATATAAGGGCCTTATCTTGGTGTGGCAGTGGTTGATATTCACATGTCTAAATTGAAATTCTAAAATTCACACATGTAAAACTGCATGGTGTAGGTCAGTCTCTCTTTAATCACAAAGTATCCTCAATGTATCCCAAGTATCCTAAATTCTCAGGTTACCATTCAAAAATGCGATTTTTGGTTTTAAGTAGCACTGAGGGCTTGTGGAAACCTGACTGCTGGTTCGTGTTTGATTGTGTCAATGGATCAATGGGGCTTGTCATGGTGTGAGCTTTCCAAATCATGGCTCTGCCCTGTTCAGACCTTCTTGCTGTCATACGCATGGGTGAGGGTGATGCTGCTGCACACCATGGACCCATATGATGGGTCAGTCTGCAAGCAGAAGAGATGACCTTGGCCAGGCATAAGCTGTGTCCAAAGCATGACTTCAGGCTGCCCCATTTTCCATAAATTTTCTGGTTTCTTTGCGAAGAAGGCTGTGAGGATTATCAGAGTCAGGGAATGGTTTCGGTTGGAAAAGACCTTAAAGATCATTGAGTCCAATTATCAAACCAGCCACTAAACCATGTTGCTAATCTTGACGACATCTCATAACACCTCCAGGTCCCCTTTTGTTTTATTCTACCTGCCGCAGACCTGGGGAATGGATGGTGTTCTCCCTTTGGTTTTTTTTTGGTCTGAAAACTGTTGCAAAAGGGCTTGACTTCTCCATAGGTGCGTTGTCGGTCTGCGCCGCAGGCAGGCCAGGAGGTTCGTACAGTCTCCATTGAGACCACCTCTTGTTTTTCCTGTTATTAAATATCAACCTAAGAACGGGATTTTCTGTGTTGCACAGATGTTCTAGTTCAGTAGTTATAGCTTTTACATCTGAGCCACTATTTGAATTAAAAAGGCGTAGGAAGGCCTTCAGAGGAGCAGTGGAGAGGAAGTCTTTCTGCAGCACAAAGTATTCAAGAGCAGAGGAATAACAGCGTAATTAGTTTCTGTATCGGTGGGTCACATATATGAGAATACGAAGCCACCCACTCCAGCTGAAGGAGTTTGGGCGAAAACTGAGATAAAAGCTTTGATTGTGGTGTAAGGCAAAGACAGCGGAGCTTGGATTTGGGTCCAGCCACCCAACACAATCTAGTGCAAATAAGAGCAGGTGTTTTGGGGGTAAAATAATGTTCTTTCAAGAGTTTTCTGTTATCCTGTGAAGTGGAACTTTTGATCAGGCACAATGTAATCTGAGTTGGGTTTTTCTTACTTTTGGGCTTCTTTTTTTTTTAACTTTTAGTCAACACTAGGACTAAATTCTTAATTTGCAAGCTGTTCTCATCACTGAGATCGCTTGTATGAGTTATGGTGCCCTATCTCATAATGACACCTAATGAAAGCCAATAGCAATTTAAAAAAAAATGGCCATATATTTAAAACCATCTAAGCTGGTGGGCTGGGGAAAGAACATAGTTGATTTGAAAGGAAAAATCTTTCTCCTCACTGGTGGCAAAATAGGCCTTTTGTGAATGTAATGTTTATCATTTTATGTCCTTCAGGTATTTTTTATTAACATTTCAGAAGTCACATTAAAACAATATAGTTCGAGATTCTGACTCGAGTGCAATTTGGGTCTGAAATTAGCATTGATTTCTTTCCGTGGTGTGATAGTTTGCTCTTAGGCTCTGCAAACTGTTGTGCACTTACTGCATATTTCTGAAAAACGTTGTTCGTGCTGAAGCGTGACAAAATTGATTATAGCGTCCCTTCATGTGGATAGCATTCTGCTGCCACAGCACAACATCGAGGGCTTTGGCAACATGAAACGCAGTTTTGTGTTTGAAGAGGTTTGGAACACTAGTACTCAAGATACCCCTCTGACGGCTACCGAGTACGTTTCTCATCTTAAAGAAAATCTCTACTTGAGATGGTGCTCCAGCATAATATTAGCATTGCTGCTGGGATGGACCAGTGTTTGGCTGCCAAGGCAAATCGAGAGCTTGAGACACCAAAACCCACCTCGGGTTCTCCTTTCTCCATGTGAAGAGCATCTCCAATGTCAATCTATGAATGGGATTGGGGAGTTAAGAGAGCTATTAGAGCAGGTGCAAGCAAATCCCTTTTTCAAGCACTGTTTTCTTGGCAGGCAACACGCCTGACCCAGCTATTAAAAGAAAGTTTCTGTTCTTCAAATCTGGATTTTATTGTTTCAGAAGCTGATTATTTGTCATTTCTGTAGTGATTAAGTCTGAGGGCTGCCATGATTACCCGTTTGAAAGTAATCTCTCTTCCTTGTCCCCAGGAAAACAAGTCCTTGAAATACAAATAACTACTAATTTGCACGTATTTATACTCTGCTGGCAGTTACAGGTCCACATATTGTATAATTATGGTATACCAGTAAATGGTGTTATGTTTGTGCATCTCTGGAGCCTGTGCTGTAACAAATCATAGAGCATCCATGAGGCCGTTCCTCATACCAGTGAAACATTTCTCAGCGATATGGTCGTTGCTGCAAAGCACAACGTGAAGGCTTCGGGCTGTTGTTGGTGAGTGTGGGGACCACCCTTCAAGACCAGGTTGGATGGGGCCTGGAGCAGCCTGGGCTGGTGGAGGTGTCCCTGACCATGGGGGGTTGGGCTGGGGGTGCTCTGAGGTCCCTTCAACCCAAACCAGTCTGTATTTCTATGTCCAGCTCATGAACTGGTGAATAAGAAGAATAATTAATGAAGAGATTTTATATATATATATCTTTTGTGTACTTTTCCACTTGTGCTGTCATTTTAAAGCCAAAATAAGGTTACAGTAAGGTTCTGGGCACCTCTGTGCATCCACACCTTTCTTGCAGCTCTTTCTTCTGGCACCAGCAGAGCAGGAGCTTCCTCCCCTCCACAGGGCTGGCTCCTTGTCAACTTCAGAGATGCCAAAATGTCACCTCTGCAGGTGAGATGTTAACCCCCAAAACCCGATGGGATGCAAAGCAGGGACATGTTTGTAGTGACAGAGGAAAAGCCCTCCTGGCACGCCAGCCCTGCCTGGAGCGAATGCTTTCTCCAGCTCTGTACTGCTGCTTGCTCTTCAGCCTCCAGGTGATCCCACTTTAAACACCAGCTAAAATACTGTTCAGGAAAATTGAAGTCTTAATAGAGGATGACTCATCTCTAAAGAGTTTATGCATTTCAAGAAGCAATTTAAAGTATACAGCAGGCTGCGTGAGACTCCAAACTGGAGCCAAAATTAATGGAGAGCTCTTCAGCTTCCAGGAGCATTCACTTGCCCAGATTGCTCTTCAGCAAAAACAATTACTTAAAATATTTCTTGTAATAGTCAACAAGTTGTAAAACAGTATTTCTCCTGGTAATTGTAGTCTTCCTGGTTGCTGTTGGTATAAGGCTTAGTCTTCCCTCCCCTTGCGAGCACAGTGACCTTGAGGGGATGGTCTGCAGAGGCTTGACACCAACTGGGGCCATGAAAAGACAACTATGAAAAGTGTCAGTCTTCCAAAACTCTTCATCCCCGATTTATGTTTTATTATTTTTCCAGCAGCAGCCATTGCTGCTTTGCAATGACTCTGCAGAAGCGATCTGTTTAGCATAACATGTGTGTGGGTATGGCTGCGACCATCCCAGTTGGCTCCTACCCTGGCTGCGCTCGGTGTCGCAGTGAGACATCCAGCCCCTGATAAGACGGTAATGATATTGTTACAGCTTGTTTGTCCCCTGGTGAGATTGCTAAATTAGGTTTTAATAACTTCTGCAATTTGGCTGGTATTAGCGAATGTGTGGTGTGAGCACAAGATCTGAGCGAGGGGAGCTTTGAGGACTAATATTTCTGCTCATGTACTTTAAAACAGAGCGGCACTGGTGACACAAAGGACAGGGCGAATTGCCAACATCATTCTTCAGGAATTGTAATTCATAGAGCTGGTTTTCGTCACATTTTCTGCCTCGTCTCGAATAGAAAACCAAACTATTTTGAGGCAGGTGTGACCTTTTTTGGGACCTTAGAGCAAACATGAGCCCTTGCAATGGAAGCTCTGGTGCCTCGCAGGCATGGCTGCTCTCTGCCACTTCCCAAAACCAGTAACGCTACAGACCAGATTTCTTCCCCTGCTTTGGTGCCTGTTGCACTCTGGGCACAAAGATCGCAATAGTCCTTTCTAGACTGAAAGAATTCAGTTCAGAAATATGGAAAAATTCGCTGCAAAAGGCACTATCCCCAGTCTATGTTGAACAAAATTCTGCTTATTATCACATTTCAAAATTAAGGTGGTAGCTGCTCCTGCACCTGGTGGTGTTAATGGCACAAGAGGGTTTCGAGAAAAAGAGCAAATCTGGAATTATGCAGCAACTAAATTTAAGATTAAATTAAGTGGGGAAATTCCAGGCTTCTCATCAAGTCAGATCTGTGTCCAAGTGCTGACTCGTGATCTGTCTCTTCTTGAGAAATACATGACATGTTTTGGAAGTTAGCATTTGTAGCAGGAATATAAATGACCACACAGGACAAACTGCACCAGAGAAGACATTTCTGGTGTCTGTAAATGGCTCTCACTTTCTGGCTTTGCTTTTCTTCAGCACAGCATCACGTTGCTTTGCTTTAAGCAATAAAAGGTGACACCCAGAAATACCACAAAATTGAGGAGGAAGCAGTTATTTTATGTGGACAATCCCATAAATAAATACAGACAGGGAAAG